>NC_091472.1:232945194-233052694 GCF_036971445.1 Narcine bancroftii
GAAAATTTGGACTGAACAAAATGCTTTATTTGTAAATATCTTTAAAAATGTCTATTAGGAAGCTTAAATTTTACTGTCAATTGATCAAAAGAAGCAAAATTATGTTGAATAAAAGATCTTTAACTTTTTAAAAATATTTTTATTGAGTTTAACATAAATCCTAATACAAAGTCTTCTAATATAACAAACAGCTCATATCATATACATATCACAAATAAAATACAAATGAAAATAAAAAACCTATCCCTATTCCATCAATAATTAACCATCTGTTTCTTATAATATATTCCAATATAGTTCTAGATAGAAAATAAGTAAAACTAAATTAAACAATTCCTTTATCTAAACAATGGGTAAATTCTGTCTTATTTAATGATATGATCTATGACAGGGGTGTCAAACTCAAATTCACGGAGGGCCAAAATTAAAAACTTGGACTAAGTCGAGGGCCGAACTAAATATTTATTGAAAATTTTCAACAACATTTGCATGTTTTCTCTTCTTTCAACATATTTAATGTTAAACTTTAGGATATAACTTTAGGAGGATAATGTTACAGGTCAGGAGTAGGTAGCTCAAGTTCTCCCTTTGCTTGACCTGAGGGAAACATATTTGGTCCCTGTGGAGATGTAGTCAGCATTCACAGGCTGTGTCCATTTTGGCCTGCATCAGGACTCAGCATTTCCTGCTCACTCCTCAGGCTCTAGGCCTCTATTCACCCTCGACCCACCATCCCTCTACCTGACCAGTCCTTTACCCAACCTCTACTCACCCCTCACTCCACTCGCTCTGCCTCTACCCACCCCATCCTATACATGCCCCTCTACTGCCTCTCCCCTCAACCTGTTCCTCCCTCTACCCGTCTCTCACCCTCTAATCACCCCTCCCCTACTCGCCCTGCCCCTCCCCTTTTACCTCTTCCCTATCCACCCCTCCTTCTACTCATCCCTCCCTCTAACTGCCCCTCACACCACCATAACTTCCCCTGCCCATTACTCCTCACCTACACCCTCTGCCCACCTCTGCTTACCCACCCACTCAGGCCCAGCACGCTGCCGATCAGCCTTTGCAGACAGCCACCATCTCTCTTCACGTGCAGGGCCGAACCAGCCGTCCCTGGGGTCCGCGTGGGTGCAAGCGCTAAAGGCCGTGGCAACTGGGAGAAGTGCGCTCACGCTGTGGAAGGGCCATCCGGTGCCAGTCGCGCGGGGCTCGTGCTGCCCAGGGGCCGTGTGCAGCCTGCCATGCCCGTCGCGCCGACAGGAAATCACAGGCGCTCGCCAATCCGCCGCACCGCTCGACAGGTGGGAGAAGTGACTGGTTGTGCAGGGAGCCTTCCAACTGGCTTGCCAGCTGATGACATCGACAGACTTCTCGTGTTACAATTTCTCGTGTTACAATGGGGAAGGATGTGCAATGAAGGGGGAGGATGGTGGGGGTGACATTACCAAAAAACAGCATCGGCTCTCGCTGCAGGGCGGGCCACCTCTAATACATTTTTGAAATGATCTTGCGGGCCAAATATAATTATATCGCGGGCCAAATTTGGCCCGTGGGCCAGAGTTTGACGTGTGTGATCTATGACAACCATATTTAAACCCACATTTAGCTTTAATCTAAAAAAGATAAAAAGAAAAATAAAACCTAAAACTAAATCTAATCAAGGTTAACATGTAAAAACTGTGAAAATGTGGATTGAATAGCGACCTTCAGACACTAGACAGAGAATGTCCGGAGCATCCAGACTTCTTAAATCTTCCAATTATGATAGTAATCTATGAATAGGCTCCACATCTTGTCAAAATAAAACTTTCTATCTTTAATGTTATATCTAATTTTCTCCAAGCTCAAACAGGACATAAAATCATGTAATTGCTGGGCATGAGTAGGTGGGGAGTCCTCCTTCGATTTCATTAAAATTGCTAGTCCAGCTATCAACGAGGTAAAAGCTAGAATTTTTTCATGGGTTGAAGTCAAGAGTATATCCTCTTCTCAAGAAAAGCCAAATAAAAATAATAAAAGGCCATGGTTTGAATTTGATCTTTAAAATCTTTGATAAAGTCTGAAAAATACCTTTACAGAACTTTCCTAAATTAGGGCATTCCCAAAACACACGAATCAATGAGGTTTCAAAGATTTTACACTTATCGCATAAAGGATCAACATCTGGATTAAAAACGAGATATGTATGTAACCTATTCACCACCTTAAATTGTAACAAATGGTGTCATGCACAAAATGGGGATTCATTGATAAGGAAAACCAATCTTGATCTGGAAAAGATATATTTAAATTGTGTTCCAAATCATTCTTAATCCCAGTCATTGAAGCTATTTTTAAATCTGTTAAGTTATTATAAATAATTGATATTAATCCATGCTTGGAGAACTGCAAGTCAAAAAGTATATAAAAAATAATAATTTTTTCCGACATTCAAGGAAAATCAGAAAGCTTAGACTAAAACTTTTAATACCTAATATAGGATCATCTACAATATAGCTGGTAAAGGAAAAACTTTTAATATCCAAAAAATTTCTACATTTATTCTCCATCTATGCCTCATTATTGGATTATCTGTCAATTTAGAAAAGGAAATGGGTAAAAAAAAATCTAAAATTTCCAACATAAAAAATCAATTCCATTTCTACCCAAGAAGGGCAGTCAACTAATTTATCAAAATGTATCAATAAGAGCAAATTGACTGCCCATAGCCTTCCCATCCCTCTGCTCCACCCACATAGCCTCAGAAGATGAGCCCTCTGGTCTGTCCTGCCTGAGCACAGCTGTGATATTTTCCCTGACAAGCAATGCCACTTTTCCCCCTTTCATCCCCCTGCTCTATCACATCTGAAACAATGGAAGCCCGGAATATTGAGCTGCTAGTCCTGCCCCTCCTGCAACAAATTTTCACTAATGGCCACAATGTTATAATTCCATGTGTCAATCCACACTCAAAGCTTGTCTGCCTTTCTCACAATACTTCTTGGATTGAAATAGATCACCTGAGAAAATTTTCACCATATACAACTCTTTGACTTCTGACGTTTCATGCAATTTTCACAACATGTTTTCCCTCCTCCACTCCCCTATCTACACTGGCACTGAGATTCTGATCCCCTGCAAATCTAGTTTAAACCCCCCCAGAGCAACACCAGCAAACCTTCCCCCAAGGATATTAGACCCCTCCAGTTAAGATGCAAACTGCCCCTTTGGAATAGGACCTACCTTCCCTGGAGGAGAGCCCAATGATACAGAAACCTGAGCCCTTCCCTCTTGTACTATGTCTTTAGCCATGTGTTAAGCTCATTATCCTCCTATTTCTAACCTCATTAGCATGTGGCACAACCCTGAGATCACAACCCTGGAAGTCTTGACCAATTTTGTGCCTAACTCACTGAACTCTCTCTGCAGGAACTTATCACCATTCCTATCCATCTCATTGGTCCCTATGTGGATCATAACATCTGGCTGCTCACCCTCCCCCCTGAGAATTTCATGAACTCGATCAGAGATATCTCAGACCCTGGCACCAGCGACGCAACTTACCATCAGGGATTCTTGATCTATTCCAAAGAGCCTCTGATCTGTTCCCCTAACTATGGAATCTCCTATCACTACAGCTCCCCTCTTCTCCCTTTCCTTCTTAACCACAAGACCAACTCTGTGCCAGAAACTTCATCATCATGGCTCGTCCCTTAGGTCATCCCCAACAGTATCCAAAATTATATATTTGTTATTGAGAAGAACAGCCACAGGATGCCCTGCACTGACTGCTTGTTCCCTTTCCCTCTCCTGACTGTATCCAGCTATCCTCCTCCTGCCTCCTCGGAGTGATAGCATCCCTGTAACTGCTGACAATCTTTCTCAGTTTCTCGAATTATGTGGAGTTCATCCAACTCCAGCTCCAATTCCTTAATTCAATTTGTAAAGAGCTGCATCTGGTTGCACTTTTCACAGATGAAGCCAGCAGGGATACTGCTAGCTTCCCTGACTATCCACATTCTGCAAGAGGAGCATTCCTCTGTCTCGGCTGGCATTCCCACTGCCCATGACTAGCGGAAAAAAAATATTTAAGATAAATATAAACCTGCCGTTACCTGTGCCTACCTGCTGTATCATTTTTGTTCCATGAATAGGGTGGTCTTTCTTACTTCAGCTTCTGCACCACCATCTCAGCCTCTTCTCGTCAAAAGCCCTTGAGCCAAAGCCTAACTTCTCTGACCCAGCCTAATATACACTCACTTAGCTATACAATCCCTCACTTTTAATGATACCTAGGTCACCTCATCTTGACTGCCCAACTCCTAATAGAGCAATAGTCACTCCTAACCTGCCTTTCTCCTTAATCTTGCACATTATACTGCAAAGCATTTATCCAATTCAATTTTGAAATTCATACAAATTCCGCATCATTACCACGCTGAGTAAAAAATGCTTTTCTTTACATTCCTTTCATCTTTTATCGATGACCTAGATAATTTTTACCAGTGAAACATTTGCTAATAAAAAGTTTTCTTTTAAACCAGTTATGGTCTTGTTACTCTATTAAAACTACTCTCAAATTTTCTTTGCTCCAAAAAGCAAATGTTCCTGAATTTCCATAATCTATGGAAATATTACAGAAAATATTTCCTGTACCTTATCTTAGATCTTCATCTGCTTTTATAACCAGAATTGAACATAATCGTCCAGCCAACTGCCAATTTTCCTCCAGAGATGTTGCCTGACCCAGCAAGTTCCCCAGCTGTTTGTTTTTTTTTTCCCTCTAAATTGCAGCATCTCCATTCTCATATCGTCACATATGGTCAAATCTATATTTTATAAACTCATTGCACTTATACTCCATAACTCTTATTGTGAAATCCAGGATCCTGTGTGCTTTACTGAAATAAACTGCAACTTTCAAAAGATTTATGCATGAAGATCCTGAACTGTGACATTAATCTACATTGTCTCTCCTTTCTCTTTCTGCCAAGACTATTATTTCTATGCAAAAACCTTCATCAGTGTTTGTCCACCTATTCTACCAGTCTATCTGTGTCCTCGCAGTCGATCACTTCTCAATGTTCACTAAACTAAACCAGGGCTGCAGAAACATGTGGGAACATATGCACATTATACAATTAGTCTTTACAGCCAAAAATTTACAGTAGCCCTTTCTACACTAAAAAGTCACATTATTGCCATATATACGGCCCATCTTTGGAAGTCAGCTTGCTTGTTCACACAGAACAGAAAAAAAGCTGGGTCCTTGAGTCATTTTACACAGCAAGCTGGCTTCCCAAAGCAAAAGAGGCAGGACATGTAGCATAGCAGCGTCAGCATCTAATGTGATGTAAAACAAACTTGCCAGGAAGTGACTTTATTATATAATCAAAGTGGCGGTGGAACAGCAGATGTGTTTGCTAGCCTTGTACATTATGCCCAGTCTTAGAATGCAAGCAAATCTTCTGAGCATTGTAATCAACATTATTAATTAGGCATGTGATGTCACAAACGTGTGAAGAACAATCATGCGATCAGAGAATTTGAAGAGAAGCAGGAAGCAGTTTGAGGCAGAAAGACGTGCAGCCCTTAATTGCTTTAAACAGTAACATTTGGATCTTCTGAGTCAATTCACACTGGTATCTGACAGAAGAATGTGGAGAAGAGAGAGACCACAGGCGCTGATGTTCTGGGATAATATCCTCAACAACTTTGATGAAGAGGAATGGCAGAGTCATTTTCATACGTCTCAGAACATTTTTGACTTGGTATTGGAACTCATTGAGCGTCACCTGAAGCACTAAAGAACAAACTGGTGACAGCCTCTGGAATCTTGGCTCAGACTTGGTGTTAAGTTTGTGGTGGTATGCTACCCCATATAAATATTGATCCATCAGTTGTATTTTTGTTGTTGATCTCTTCACCGTGTTTGTGTTGGCACACTTGGTTACTGAAGCATTGAGGAGGGCCCTTTCTAAATGTTTTGTTGAACTGCCAAGTGGTGCATGCCTCTTGGAGGCAACTGATGGATTTGCAGAATGGGCCTATCCAATGTGTGCTGGTGCCATTGAATGCACACATATTCCCATCATTGCCTCCGTGAAGACATACAAGCCTACTACATTCGGAAAGGATGGTACTCAATTGTTCTTCAAGCTGTGGTTGAAACTTGGCCTGAGTTACAATTATCTATATTTATCAGTGAATGTGTTGCATATGTTGATCGATACATTAATCCCTTTGTTTTTCCAGCTTCACAGATGTGTACATGGGTTGACCAGACCCATGCAGAACCCATGCAGAACCCATGAGTTTTAGCCATTTCAGCCACCTACAGAAAGATGAATGGACCAGTATGTGTGAAGATACTGTGACTAAATTGATTAATGTACGATACAGTTTGGTGAATTATAATTTTTTTTTTTTACATCAGTTATATTTAACTCCGGAAAAGTTAAAAAGATATGGATTTAGTAATTCGGATTTATGTTTTCGCTGTGGGATTCAAATTGGTACTTTTTTCCATTCTGTCTGGTTATGTGATAAGGTTAAGTCTTTTTGGATACAAATTAAAGAGTTTTTGGAGGCTTTGTTAATGATTACTTTAACATTGGATCCAATGTGCTTTTTTTTTTAATGGGGAATATCATAACTTTGGCAAGAGATTTAAAAATTGATAAATCTCAGTGTGAATTTACTCGTTTAGTTTTAGCAGTGGCAAAAATGTATTGCGATTACATGGAAGAATTATATGGATTTGAATATGAATCTTTGGTATAATGAATTGAAAGCTTGTGTTTGTTTGGAAAAGATAACATAATTTACGTAATAATTATTCTTTTTACATCAAGATGTGGTCTCCATATTTGAGACGTATGGGTTTGGAAGTACAATATTTTTGGTGTTTTTAAAAAAAAAAATTGTAAAAGTTTGGCATACTCCACAGCAATGAATGAGTAACTGATGTATGTTTTTCTCTCCTCGCTAGAGGGTTTTTTTTTAAATATAGAGGGGTAAGGGGAGTGGGGTATATAGGGTTTATTTTCTCTTTTTTAGGGGGGTTGGGTTTATTTTCTTTTAGTGTGATTTTTTTTTTAATTATGTACTTTATATATTCATAAATAAAGTTTATTAGAAAAAGGCCAAAGATCAAGGCAGTTACCTCTTCGCACATGAATATACCCCACTGCACTGTATGTGTGGATCACACAATAAATTGTGCTATGATCACATGGAACCACATAGGATGCAATGACAAAGAAAAGTTTATGTTAAACTAAAAGAGTGGTTGACTGTTCCTACTTCAAATGAAACTTTTGACAAGTTCAAGGGGTTGTTTCTATCCTGTCATTATATAGTGGCCTCTAGAAAACATGAGTGAACTGATTTCAGAGGTTGCATAAGTTTTTCTAAATCTTCATTGCTCTGCCCACAGAAATCCAGAACTGTTAACGGAGTCAAAATCCCCGTGCATCTGATCGGAGACCCAGCTTATCCCCTCAGGAAGTGGCTATTGAAGGGGTTCACTAACCACTACGCCCGCAATCAACGGCAGCGAAACTTTAACTACCATTTGTACTCAGCAAAGATGGTAGTAGAGAATGTTTTTGGACATCTCAAAGAATGTTGGAGGTGCCTCGCCAAGCGACTTGACGTTTGTACCACTTTTGCATCCAATGTTGTTGTGCCTATTGTGTTCTACACAATATATGTGAGTTCAATAAGGAACACTTCTTGTCAGAGTGGAACATTGTGCTACCCGATCTCCCTGAGGCTGAACAAGCTGCTTATCAGGATGCACAAGCACACAGTCACCAGGCTCTCCGTGAAGCTATTATGTCCATTCTGTCAACTAATTCTGTAAAATGATTATGTCCACTGTGTGAATGTAAACTGATGAGGACCACAAATATCACCTTTTAGAAAATGTTTATGTCAAATGTCAGAAATCTTCTAATGACAACAAAAAAACACTAATTAGGAAATTTTTAAAAATGAAATGGCATCTGTGTTTTATGGTATGTTTTCTGGATTACCAGTGTTTTGAAGACCCTCTACTGCACGCATTCTCAGCCCAACATATCCTTCTCGACCAGCAGTGACCCAACTGAGTATACTACCACAAATGTCATCGATTAAATTTTTAATCTCATTAGCTTCAATTATAATGCTCACAGCCTATTAACTTTTTTTTTGCTTTAAAACCATTCACAGTTTGTACCTACTTACAATTTTTAAATAATCTGTGGTGGCACACCACAGCAGCGATCGAGCCAGCATTTCGGGCGGTGAGTGCAACGACAGGCCAGCAGTCCCCAACAAGCGAACCAGTGGGTGAACGGCAAAGGCAACTTAAAGGCCAGCAACTCCAAATAGGTGCTGGCCTTGATGCGCAGCCAACAGAGAGAGCGCACGGGGAAGGTCATTGTTCTGCAGGAAAGTGCCCGCGTGCAGAAAACCCCCTTTTGTTCTGCATGTTGTGACATCCGCCAAGAGGGCCCACGGTGGGAACAGTGCACATATAACTTTTGAGTCTGAGTCCCTAATAAAACTCAGAGCTTAACCTGATAACATTGTGTGTGTGTGTGTGTGTGTGTGTGTGTGTGTGTGTGTGTGTGTGTGTGTGTGTGTGTGTGTGTGTGTGTGTGTGTGTGTGTGTGTGTGTGTGTGTGTGTCTTCTTTAGAGTAGTGTGCGGCTACAAATCTATTCATTTGGAGTCTCACACATCTTTGTTATTTTATGACCTAATTATTCAGCATTTCAACTCCAATACATCTTTATTAAGAAAAAAAATAACTGCAGATCTCTCTCTCCAAGCTTCCTGGCTTTCACTGTTTTAATCACTCTGCTCCTTGCATGTTTCTGGTCCTGGATCATTTTCTGCATATATAGTTTCTGAATTTGAAGTTTACTGATTATACCTCATCACTTCTCATCCCTTGTAAGGATCCCATTGTTTTCTCACATTTCCTCCGAGAGAGCCAGCGAGCGAGAGCGAGAGCGAGAGCGAGATCAGTCTACAGTGTTACAGCCAGCAACAGCAGCTAGAACCGGATTGGAACAGGACAAGCTGGCAAGCTTGTGGAAAACCCCATTTGGAAAATGGTTTGTGAGTTCTTAGTTCAGTCTGGTCAAAGCCCTTGTGGGTCATGCAAGAAGACTGGCTGCCTAATGTTTCACTTGGAATAAGAGAAACAAGAAGGAACTCTCTGGTGACCTGAAAGAAAGAGGTTATCATCTGGAGTAACCTGAGGGTGCAAGTTTATTCATCATGACACTGAAGTAGCTGATGGAAGTAAATGCACAACAAATCTCTCTCTGAAAACCGACATCAACCTTCCTGAGCGGTAACCATTTACCTTTCAAGCACCAAAGTCTGGTGAACTTTATAAATGTTAAATTCTGTGCACAGTATAAGAATTACCTGCAACCAGTGAACTTGGAGGAATGAGAAGTGAGATTCAATTGTGAATCAAAGAACTTTTCTGAACTTACACGCACATTGCATACACATGCGCTTATAATTTGAAGGAGGGGTTAAGTTAGGTTAGTTAAGTCAATAGTGATAAGTTAAAGTGTGATTCTGTTTTCATATTTAAAGATAATTAAAAGCAACTTTTGTTTAAGTAACCATTTGTCTTGGTGAATGCCTATTGCTGCTGGGTTTTGGGGTCCTCTGGGCTCGTAACACACTTCATCCCACTTCCAGCCACATCAACCCCTCTCTACCCCTAAATGCTTTTCGCAGGGATACTTCTCGGAGGCTCCCTGATATATTCTTCCCTCCCCACCCATCCTTTCATCTCCCCCCAAGGCATTTCATGCTGTAACCACAAAGAGTGCAAAACCTGCCACTAGGTCTCCTCCCTCATCTCCATCCAGACCTGCAAATAGATTTTCCAGGTGAGGCAGAGCTTTACATACACCTCATCCAACTTACTACTGCATTCGGTGGAACTAGTGTGGCCTTCTCAACATCAAATGCAGGTTGGGTGACTGCTTCATTGACCACCTCCTTCTGTGGGTCTAAATTTGAGCTTCCTAAAGCCAACCTTTTTAACTCCCCAAACTATTCCAACAGTGACATGTCTGTCCTTGGCCTCATGCATTGTCCAGGTGAGGCCAAAAGTAAACACGAGGAACAGTACATCATATTCCTCTTGGATAGCCTTAAATCTGACAGCCTGAACGATTATTTTTCTAATTTTAGGTAACCCCAATTGATTCCAATGTCTCATTTCATCTCTTCTTTACCTGATCCAATATTTTAATTTTCTCTCACTCTGACTTTTCTTTCCGCACCCCACTTCCCAATGATTTCTCCCTCTACCTATGCACTTCTCACTTTCTGTCATTTATTGTATCAGCTTTGGGCCCATTCTCAAGCTTCTTTCCCCCTTTATAAATGTCACTTCACCTATAGAATCTTAGTCTTGATAAGCAGTTCAGACCCAAAATGTTGACTGCCCATTGATGCTGTCTGATCTGCTGAGTCCCTCCAGCATTTCTTTGTTTGATCAAGATTTAATGTTTATCTAAACCCCAGTTGAAGGCTACTTTCAACACCACCTGCTCTCATTCAGAAATTCTGTTTGGAACCTTTATTAAGGAGAGGCCAGCACTACAACTTTATGGCCTGACTCCTTCCCACTGAGATTACAAAATCGTCAAAATTACCTTCAAGTCAATTGTACATTAGATTCTATCTTGATAAACTTAGATAAATAAAAACTCTTTTCAATATATATAATTTTCCACTTACCTTAACATTGTCAGATTTCATCTCAAAGTCTGTATACAGTCCTTTCAAGAACCCGGTGATCCTTATAACCTATAAATAGTCAGAAAATATATACTTAAGTAATTCTCCTTATTTACTAATACAGGGATAAACCATTAATAACAACTCAGAAACCAGCACCTTTATCCTTCAAAATGGAATAATCACTCCCTTCTCATCAAACCAACTCTTAATTTTATTTCTTGCTGATTTTACCAGGGCTTTGAATGCACTGTCAACTCCCAGCACTGTGCTCCTGTTACAGTGGAATGGATAAATATTGGGAGGAATTTTGGTAAGATTACAGTAGGTTACATATACACACATTTTAAAACAGATCTTATTTGAAAGACTGAAGAATTAATATTCAATAACATTGCAGGATCTCTGGAGAATGTGATGCACATTTCACAAGTAGGTGCTAATTGAAATGACATTATGAAATGAATAGACCATTGCTTGTAGGAGACAAACTGGCTGTTAAAAATACCTACAGTGTGCATACAGAAAGCTCACTCCTGGGTTTTGTTTATCTAAGACAACATCTTGACCAAGGAGAAGTACTCCTGTTGTTTGCTGAAGAAGGTGGAGGTTTTGCAAATGAGAGAGTCACATGGGCTTTCTGGCAGTCTCAGTTGGAGAAAGAGAGAGAAAGACAAGCCCTCTCAGCTAGTGTGTGTGACACTGAAAAGCAGCTGAACAGTGCAAGCCAGGAAGCTGGTTGATAGCTGGAAGTGCTATCTGTCCTATGTTTCTCTTGGAATAAATGGAACAAAAGGAACTCTGTGGTAGCCTGAAAGAAAGAGATTACCATCTGGAAAACCCTGATGGGGCAAGTTTCATCAGCGAGACCTTGAGGTGACTAATGGTGGTACCTCAGTTGTGGAAATCCTGGAACAACAAACATCTCTCT
Source organism: Narcine bancroftii (assembly GCF_036971445.1). Lineage (NCBI taxonomy): Eukaryota > Metazoa > Chordata > Chondrichthyes > Torpediniformes > Narcinidae > Narcine > Narcine bancroftii. The sequence goes on from NC_091472.1 coordinate 232,956,874, forward strand.
GCAAACCCTAGAAGAACCTTCCTGAGTGGTAAACATTTACCTTTCAAGCACCAAAGCCTGGTTAACTTTATACATGTTAAATTTTGTGCACGGTATAAGAATTGCATGCATCCAGAGAACTTGGAAGAAGTGAGATTGAACTGTGAACCAAAAATCTTTACATTTACACACATTACATACACGTGCATTTAGAATTAGAAGGGGGTTAATTTGGGTTAGTTAAGTATAGAGTTAAGTTAAAGTTTGATTCTATTTTCATGCTTAAAATTGATTAAAAATAACTTGTTTTAAAAACTACGTCTTGGTGAATGTCTATTGCTGCTGGGTTTTGGGGTCCTTTGGGCCCATAACATTTTATGGGGGGATCGTCCACATTTAAAGTCCTCTTATACCCTCATAGATCTCATCCATCCTACAGGAAAAAAGTCAAATCCAACCAAATTCAAATGAAATGCCCTAAATCCATTGCACTTGTGGAGTACAACCTTACTTTCCCCCTCACTGTGTTCCACTGGCAATTCTTTTTATCCATTTGCTTAACCTTTTTGTCTCTAGTACTTTATAGACTGTGTTTTCCTGTCTGAACTTGCTTCATAACCATTTTTGTATTATTAACTGAGACGGAATATATGCAAGTCATCAATAAATGGTGCAAATAGCAGAAGCCCCAACAATGATCCCTGTAAAACTCTACCAATGACCACTTGCCAACAATAAAAAGCAATTTGTTCCTGCTGCTTTCTTCGCAGTTAACCGATCCGTGAGTGCTAGCTTTTTATGAAGCGTTCTATTGAATACCTTCTGCAAATTTAAATATGCTGTTATACATCCTACTAGTCAGTGTCCCAAATGATTCTAATTTGTCTGACATAATTTCTTTTCCAAACATCACATTTACACTTCCTAATCATACTGCTTTTAAAAACATTCCAATTATAATGTCCTAACAACAGATTTCTGCTTTATCTCCTTACTATTTTGAGCAGCAGTTAAATTTCCAGAATGGGTAAATTTTGGAAATATTACATGCTCTCTCCATCTACTTCTTTTAGAACACAGGTAACAACCAAGTAGAACCAGAAAGCTTGGAAATCTATAAGCTTGGACTTTACAGATATATCTGCCGATATGATCCTTTCGCTTTATGTTCCTCCCTTTTTGCCCATTATTTCCTACTAAGTTTGATATACTCAGAGTGCCTTCTTCTTTGAACTCAAATATAACATCTCTGCCAATTTCTTATTCCCAATTTTACTTCTATTTATTGTTATTGCTAGTTTCATCTGTTTACCTTCACCCAATTTCTCACCAATTCACAATTATCCCTTTCCACTTATGTAATTACTCTCATTCAAGTTTAAGATCCAACTTTCAGCTCCAAATTTGTTATTTTTATATGTTGACATAAATACAAGTTAAGATAGAAGTTAAATATATGGTCCTGGAAAAACGCTATCTCATCTTTACCGTGCAAGCATGGTATGAACGATAAATAAGTGTCTCAACTTGAATAAAAATTCAATCATGCTTTGCCCAGAGTCCCTAATCCTGTTTCACGCTGACAAGACTTTTCCCGTGAGATGGCAATCTTGAAGTAGAGGCATGGTTTCTGAATAAGGAGTTATTTATTTAAAATTGAGATGAGGAAATTCCTCTCTTGGAGATTGTAAATATTTGCCCCAACGAGCAACAGACACCAAATCATCATCAGATAACTGAATACAGTCAAGATTTAGATTTTTGTTTAATAGAGGAATAAGGTTATGGGAACAGGCAAAATATGTGGAGATGAAACAAGGATATGATCAACCTGAATGGCATAAACTGGTCAAGGGACCAATAACCTTCTCACCATGTAGTTGGCAGAGAGAGAATGGACTGACAGGCAGTGGGAGAAAAGATCAGGAAAGAGATGTTCAGAGATGCTGCCTGACCTGCTGAGTTCCTCCAGCAAATCTTTGTCAGTTCAAGATTTCAACACCTATGGCTGTTGTTTCTATTTTAATTACTAATTTTCTTTATTGGTCTTACATTGGAATCCGAATCAAGTTTATTGTCATGAACATGTGTCATGAAATTTGTTGTGTGCAGCAGCATATTGTGCAGAACAAGGTGCAAAACACCACACAGAACAATTTCATAAATACAATTCATTTTCCCTTATCTGAAATTCCATTAACCAAAATAGTTCACAAGTTAAAAAAAAATTATCACCCGACTTTCCCACATGGGGCTCTGATGCTCTGTCAGTGCCAGTTTGCTAACAAAAGAGCTCAGAACCAATGAGGAAGACAGATGCTGAACGGCTGGATGCCAGCTCAGAGGAACAGGCTGGAATCTCAAACCATCAGTTCAGGAGAGATTAGAATGCAGATTTTCCTCATTTCAGGTAACTCCCTCCCCTCTCTCTTTCCAGTTCTCAGGCTCCCAGGCAGGAGCAAGGTCCATAGTCAGGACCAGCAGTGGTGGAGAGGATTCAGGGACTGGCGAAGGCATTGGGAAGGTGTTGGGGACCAACGACAGCTGATGGTACTGTGCTGTTTTTGGTTTTTTTTGTATTGTTCCGATAACCAAAAAGCCCAATACCAAAACAGTCCAGTCCCAAACATTTCAGATATGGTGAAAAGTCCTGTTCAAGATTTTTTAAAATGAATAACTGGTGCAAAAATTAGAGGTCGTGTCCATAGGTTCATTGTCCGTTCAGAAATCTGATGATATAGGGAAAGAAGCTGTTTTTGTAACAATTAATGTGTGGCTTCAGGCTCCTGTACCTCCTCCCTGATAGTAGCAATGAGAAAAGGGAATGACCTGGCCTCTTAAAGATGTCATTAATGGAGGGAAGACTAATGTCCATGGTGCTAGCAGAATTTAAAACTCTATATGACCTGATCCTGTGGCTATGAATTACCACCTCCATACCAAACAATGATGCAACCAGTCAGAATGCTCTCCATGATAGACCTATAGAAATTGGTAAGTCTTTGATGACATACCAAACCTCCTCAGTAAAAACAATGCTGGAGAAACTCAGCAGGTCAAGCAGTTTCCCAAAGGTAAAAATACATAACGGACGTTTCAAGCTTGAGCCCTTCATCAAGGTATGTCGGCAGGTGTCTGAACAAAAAATTAGGGGATGAGGTGTGGTCACAAAGGCAAGTGATAGGTGGAGAAGAGAGGGAGGGGACAGCAGCAATCAAGGGGAGGAGGGATGTCCATGTGAATAGAGAGGGAAGAGAATTGGGAAGGGGGAAGAGAAGAGCAGGTTAGCAGAAACTGGAATAGTCAATGTTAATGCCATCTGGCTGGAGAGTGCCCAGATGAAAATCAGATATTGTTCCTCCAATTTGCAGGTGATCTTGGTGGGATAGTACACAAGGCCATGGACAGACGTGCAAGTGTGACATGGTTGGCTTCTGGGAGTTCTCTGACACTAGTGCAGATGATTTTTCATGGCTTACTTCTGACTACTTCAACCACAGTATCTACAGATTTTCATGTTTTACTTTTGGATATTTTAATCATGGTGTCTACAGATTTTCATGTTTTACTACCAAATCTCCTGAAACTCCTATCAAAATATAGCCACTGGCATGTCTTCATCATAATTGCATTGACATGATAGTCCCAGGATAGATCCTTAGAGATGTTCACACCCAGGAATCTGAAGTTTATTACCCTCTCCTCTGTAGACCCCATAATGAGGACTGGTTTGTGTTCTCCTGGCTTCCCCTTCCTGAAGTCAACAATCAAGTCCCGAGTTTTACTGATATTGAGTGGAAGGTGGTTGTTGTGATACCACCCAACTAACTGATCTATCTCCCTTCTGTACGTTTTCTCATTGCCATCTGTGATTCTGTCAACAACTGTGGTGCCATCGGCAAATTGGTAGATGGCATTTGAATTGTCCCTAGCCACAGTCATGGGTTTAGAGAGTAGAGCCATGGGCTAAGCACACATCCTTGAGGTGTGCCCATATTGATTGTCAGTGAGGAGGAGACATTGTTACCCATCCATGCCAACTGTGGTCTTCCAATGAAATCAAGGATGCAGATGCAGAGAGAGGTTCAGGTTTTGAAGCTTGCAAACCAGTATTGATGGAATGATGGCATTGAAAGCTGAGCTATAATTGATGAAAAGCAGCTTAATGTAGGTAGTGTTGTCCAGATGATCCAAGGCTGAAAGGAGAGCCAGTGAGATTGCCTTCACTGTGGAACAATTGTGGCAATAGGCAAATTGCAAAGGGTCCAGACCTTTAGTTAGCACAAATTAATTCTGGCCATGATCAACCTCTAAAAGCATTTAATTACAGTATATATGATGCTACTGGGTGATGGTCGCTGAGGCAGCTCACCTTGCCCTTTTGAAGCAGATGGGAACCTCCGACTGCAGCAGTGAGTGAGTGAAAATGTCCATCCACACTCCAGCTAGTTAGTTGGCATAAATTTTCAGTGCGCTGCCAGCTACACGATCAGGGCCTGATGCCTTGCAAGGGTCCACTCCATTGAAAGATGTCCTGACGTTGGTCTCTGAAATAGATATCACAGGGTTGCCAGCTTCTGCAGGATTCAGATAGATACTGTTGAATTCTCTTTTTCAAAGAGAGCATAAAAGCTGTTATTGGGAGTGAAGCATCACAGCCAATTATGACATCAGGTTTTGCCTCATGGGACGTAACCTGAAAGCTGGCGTGTATCAGATGTATCTTCACCAAGAATTGCTTCTTTGCTGTTAAGATAGGCTTCCATAGGTTGTACTTGGTCTTCCTATAGGGTACTGGATCACCAGTCTTGAACGCCATCGAACTAGCCCTCAGAAAACTGTGAATCCTTGGTTCATCCATGGCTTTTGGTTAGCATACTCTTGATTTGAACATGAAGATGCACTCATCTGCATTGGTTCTAATGAAGTCAGTGACATCTGTGGTAATTTCATTCAAATCTGAAGATGAATCCTTGAATATGGTCCAATTCAAAGCCGTCCTGTAATTTCAAGTGAGAAAGAGTTATTACTTGGAGGAGACCATGCAAGTTATGGTAATCTCCTTCAACCATACCTTACCGTCGTCACCACTAGTGCTGTAGTCCTCAGTCTCTGCTTGGACTCCAGGTGTAGAAGTACACCCAGGTGATCAGATTTGCCAAAGTGCAGGTGTGGGGTGGCACGGTAAGTGCTCTTAATGGTGGATTAGCAGTGTGAAGTGTGTTGTCCGTCTGGTTGCAGAGGTGATATGCTGATAGTAGTTTGTCAGAGACTTCAAGCTGACCTGGTTGAATCCCCCTACAATGATCAGGAAGGTATCAGGGTGTGCTGTCTCCTGGCTGCTGATTATAGAGCTCAGCCCGTCCAATGCCAACCAGATATTACCTGGAGCAGAATACAACTAAGATGATGGCTGAAAACTCCCTCAGTAGATAGAATGAATGACACAATCAGCAGATGTGCAGGTTGGATGAGCAGTACTGGGACATAACAGTTATGTTTGTGCACCGTGATGATGAAGCAAAAGCCACAGCCTGTGCCTTGACATGTAAATAAGCATGAATTATTTTTTCCAATTTAAAAAAATGATCACAAGTGGATGTTTTGAAAGCCCCTTTGGAAAATTACCACTATCATCTTTCTGTCACCAGTTGTAGATTGCTTGTCAGTGCTTTGTTTACTTAGAAGTTTATTATTCTCAATTGTTTCAAATGACTTTGGCCATTTCCTCTTTCAATAATTACATGTTATTTTCTTAAATTAGGTTTCCTGAAATAAACAGTTTAATTTGAAGTCAACATCTAGAAGTACATCAAACAACCTTTTGGCAATACAGAAGTCATTAATATTTTTGCATTTGTAAATATTCAGGTTTTTTTCCCAAATTGATGCCAACCAATAAAAAACAATTAAAAAGAGCCTAAAGTGTTTGCACTGATGGACTTTTGAGAAAACTATGGTGTTTATTTCCATGTATCATAGTGACCAAAGAAACAAATTCAACATCAACATCCATTCAGCACACATTACAACATAGTTGTTTATGTACTTCAACTGTACAAATATTTACAACCTGGTGACAAGATAACTAGGCAACTGTATTGCAATGACTTGAATTTTCTGTCCCATGACTGGTATCTTCAATGTTGTACATTTTTTATGAGTGTATACATCAATATGTCAAAAGTTGAGGCAGATCTCACTGCAGTCTGATCCTCAGAAGTATGAACACAATTAGAAACCTCCATGAAAGTAGGCTTTTCCCCTTCTGAAAGTTAGTCCAAGAGAAAATACCTCTCTATCACTTTGATTTTGCTCCTTGCCAGACCAAAGAGCCAAAATAAGCCAATATAATTTGAAATGTAAAAGCACGGATAAATTCAGTGCTAAATAGTAAGTTTCAATTTTTAGTTAATCATTTTGAGGATATGGTTACTAAGGATTCTCAAAGTTTTACTAACATCAATGAATATTATGATCCCAAATTATTAACTTAAATCTCTTTATTGTGGCAGATGCAAGTTATAGACATACATCAGCATGTCAAAATAGAATGAATAATGAGACCATGCCTCAGGTTTCAGCCAGAGAAGAGCAAAAGCATTTATTGACGTGCTGTCAGGCTTGATATAGACAAACAGGTGACCTGGCGTCATGACATCTGAAGTATCTACTACCTCGTGAAATTCACATTGAGTAGGCCAAGGCTTCTCTGTAGACCTACAGGTGCTGCTGAGTCACGATGCCTTGTGGCTAGTTGCCAGTAGATAGGAACCCGTTGGGTCTAGCTATCATAAGTTTCGAGCTGTTAATATTGGTTCTGCCCATTCCCCACCAACCACCCCCCCCCCACAAGCATACCACTACAGTATCTAAATTTTAATATTAATTTATCTCAAATAATTTGCTTTTCTATGGTGTATCAATTAATATATTATTTATCCTGTATTCTGGAAAGCAGAGTTTAAATTAGATCATGTGGTCAGAATTATCTTAGTCTGCTTAGGGACCCGAGGTCTGTATAGCAGAGCCTAGCTTCCAATTGTGTGATATCTCCTTGCCATTGGACCAAGACCTCACCATTTCAAGACTCCGTGGTAGTTGGCATGTGATAATTACCGCACAAAACAATTCATGCATAGACACCTTCTATTTCTTGGAATTGGAGGAGAAGCTTGTCATCCACCTAAGACTAGCTTAAATATTTATCTTCAATATTTTGCTAACCAAGATTCAAGCATAAAATCAGTAGATAATTTCACAGCAGAAACCATAAAATATTTTCTGGCAGAGACATACAAAGAATGTACAGTGACAAAGCTTGCACAGAAAATCTATAAGTGGAAAAGGACACATCCAGCCTTATTCCACTTCCTAATTCTTGGTCTGTGTCTTTAAATCTTGCATCAGTAAGAGTATGTCCACGCATTGTGTGATATTACACGTTCAGACAATTAGTTCCAAACCCTTACTCTCACAATAGAAAAAAAGATGTCCTTCATGTCCCTCTTAATCCTTCCATCAATAATTCCTGGTTACTGCAAGGGAAAATATATCCTTCCTTACCATTGTTTCAAGGGCTGGAAGGTTTTATTCACTTAAAATTTCTTCTCAGTATCCACCATTCTAAAGAAAAACAATTCAACTTAGTCCTGCTTTGCTCATACACAAAATCCTCCACTTTTGGCAACAGCCTGACTATAATCTAGCTGTGACCTAACTAGGATTTTATATAGTTCCATTTAATCTAATGTCATGGTCAATAAAGAAAAGGATCCCCTCATTAACTTTTCTTTTTCTTTGGCTTGGCTTCGCGGACGAAGATTTATGGAGGGGTAATGTCCACGTCAGCTGTAGGCTCGTTTGTGGCTGACAAGTCCGATGCGGGACAGGCAGACACGGTTGCAGCGGTTGCAAGGGAAAATGGTTGGTTGGGGTTGGGTGCTGGGTTTTTCCTCCTTTGTCTTTTGTCAGTGAGGTGGGCTCTGCGATCTTCTTCAAAGGAGATTGCTGCCCGCTGAACTGTGGAGCGCCAAGATGCACGGTTTGAGGCGATATCAGCCCACTGACGGTGGTCAATGTGGCAAGCACCAAGAGATTTCTTTAGGCAGTCCTTGTATCTCTTCTTTGGTGCACCTCTGTCACGGTGGCCAGTGGAGAGCTCGCCATATAACACGATCTTGGGAAGGCGATGGTCCTCCATTCTGGAGACGTGACCTATCCAGTGCAGTTGGATCTTCAGCAGCATGGATTTGATGCTGTCGGCCTCTGCCATCTCGAGTACTTCGATGTTAGGGATGAAGTCACTCCAATGAATGTTGAGGATGGAGCGGAGACAACGCTGGTGGAAGCGTTCTAGGAGCCGTAGGTGATGCCAGTAGAACCCATGATTCGGAGCCGAACAGGAGTGTGGGTATGACAACGCTCTGTATACGCTAATCTTTGTGAGGTTTTTCAGTTGGTTGTTTTTCCAGACTCTTTTGTGTAGTCTTCCAAAGGCGCTATTTGCCTTGGCGAGTCTGTTGTCTGTCTTGTTGTCGATCCTTGCATCCGATGAAATGGTGCAGCCGAGATAGATAAACTGGTTGACCGTTTTGAGTTTTGTGTGCCCGATGGAGATGTGGGGGGGCTGGTAGTCATGGTGGGGAGCTGGCTGATGGAGGACCTCAGTTTTCTTCAGGCTGACTTCCAGGCCAAACATTTTGGCAGTTTCCGCAAAACAGGACGTCAAGCACTGAAGAGCTGGCTCTGAATGGGCAACTAAAGCGGCATCGTCTGCAAAGAGTAGTTCATGGACAAGTTTCTCTTGTGTCTTGGTGTGAGCTTGCAGGAGCCTCAGATTGAAGAGGCTGCCATCCGTGCGGTAATGGATGTAAACAGCGTCTTCATTGTTGAGGTCTTTCATGGCTTGTTTCAGCATCATGCTGAAGAAGATTAAAAAGAGGGTTGGTGCGAGAACGCAGCCTTGCTTCAAGCCATTGTTAATGGAGAAGGATTCAGAGAACTCATTGCTGTATCTGACCCGACCTTGTTGGTTTTCGTGCAGTTGGATAACCATGTTGAGGAACTTTGGTGGGCATCCGAGGCACTCTAGTATTTGCCAAAACCCTTTCCTGCTCACGGTGTCGAAGGCTTTGGTGAGGTCAACAAAGGTGATGTTGAGTCCTTTGTTTTGTTCTCTGCACTTTTCTTGGAGCTGCCTGAGGCAGCTTTCCTTGGTCCCAGCAGAGCTTGAAAAACTCATGCAGTTTGGCATGCAAAGTTTTGCCGCCAACCTTATTAACTACTTTTGCTACATATCCCGTTACTTTCAAAGATCCATGGACTCAGTTCGAGAGCCCTTTATAGTACCACATTTATTGTGATCCTCTTGCTTTGTTCAACCTCCCAAATAATTTCTTACTCTTCTCTGGACATTTTTCTGCCACCTGATCCATTGTTTACTACCTTATTAAACACACTACCAATTTTTTTTTCATTTGCATCAAATACAAATTATTAATCTTTCATCTAAGAATATAATATCGATACAAAATTATACACATTTTTTCTTTTCTCCCCCTCCCTCTCCCTCTCTCCAGAATAGAAAAAAGAAAGAAAAACACCTGGATATATATTGATCACTATTCTTATTATTCTAATATAATTAATTTATTGTAGCAGCTGCTACTGCTGGAGAGGTTATGCTCAAAGAAGAGATACATACTACACAGGAGTGAATTCAACACTAGTTTATTGTGCTGGCAGCTCTGCTTATAATGGGCTCAGAAGCCCATCTCTGACATCATTATGCCACCCGACTGGTGGCATTACAATCCGCTTCCTGGGATTCGTTGTTTAGTGCTACCAGGGAAGCAGCCAATCAGTGAGCCACTCTCATCCCCAGGTGTGGCTGCTTCCCTAGCTCCACTCGATTGGCTGCCGCTGGCCAGCCCATCTGAGTGGGGCACTGCAGCCACATGCTGCTGAATCAGGCACCAACTTTGAAGAGCGTATCTGTGGCTGGCTGTGTAGGTCGCTTCAGGCATGGCACGTTCGGTAGCCCACTATACAAGCCACCCACCCCCCCCCCATCAGAATCGGCCCTCGGCAAGGCCTTGTGCTTGGGGGGTCTGCCCCTTTGGCGTGGGGGTGGGTCATGAATCAAGTGGTCAGAGTCAAGGAATACTAGCTTGTGCCGGTCCAGGGTGAAAGTCTAATTTCTCCCACCAATATCCAAAAGACATGTTGACCGTTGTGTCATATAACTTTGTATGGGCCTTCGGAAGGTCTCTGTAGTGAGGGTCTGTGTGCCCTGCGACTGACAAATACATATTTACAAGTCTCAAGTTCTTTGGGTATGAATGTTGCCAATGAGCTATGCTGCTTTGGCAGTGTAGGAGCGAGTGTGCCTTTAGAGACTCAGACTGGTATAATTTTTTTTTATATATAGAAATTCCTAAAATTATCATTTATTTCTTGCATCTTATGTGACTTGAGCAGTTTCCCTCTTTATTGCTATTATTGTTTTTGATACTTGCTCAGCTTTTAATTGCCATGCTAAAACTTTATGGGCTCTATCACGCAAGTCATAATATTTCTGCTGGCTTCTCATTATATTTCTTTCTGTTTTATAAGATTGTATTGTAGTAAGTTTCAATTTTTTTTTAATTCCAGTAATCTTTTTTCTCTTCATTGTTTAGAACATGCATCTCCTTTTCTAAATCTAAAATATTCTTCTTCAATTGATCTCCCCCTTTGATATATTCTTTCTTTACTTCAATGCACTTTCATAGAGTCCCTTAAAATAAATTTGTTAGTTACTGAATTTTCATTAGTTTCTAAAAACAATTTGTTGTCTTATAAATTCCTTTCTCATCAAAAGTATTGTATTAAATCTCCATCCATAAACCATTATTCTGCTCTTCCTCCAATGCAATTGACATAATTAAAGGTGAGTGGGGGTAAAACACAGGATTCTGTGGCAAGTGACCTGCTGAGTTTCTCCAGCACTTGTGTGTTTTTTAATTAAAGGTGAGTGATCAGATAACACCCTAGCTTGATATTCAATCTTATAAACTCTAGCTTTTAATTGTGCAGAGACTAAAAACTTTCAAATCGCGAATAAGTTTGTGTCTAAGTTTTTGTCCCATGGATGAATTTTTCTCCAACTATCAACAAGTCCCACCTCTTTCATAAAATCTGTTGCAATCTTAGCTACTTTGTTTTTTGTAACAATACTACCTGATCTATCTAATTTCAGATCAAACATAAAATCTCCACCTACTATTATTTTGCCCTTTGCACCTGATAATTGCATAAATACATCTTGCATAAATTTCCTATCATCTACATTTAGTGCATATATATTCATGAACGTCCAATATTCTGAATAAATTTGACAATTAATCATTACACATCTCCCCACTTTATCTATAGTGGTATCCAACATTTTAATTGGCAAAGTTTTATGTATTAATATAGCTACCCCTTTCGCCACAGAGTTGAAAGAAGATGCCAGGGCCCATCCAACCCAATCTCTTCTTAACTTCTCATGCTCTATCCCAGTCAAATTAGTCTCTTGAAAAAAAGCTATATCTATTTTGGCTTTGCACCTCCCCACCCCCCATATAATTTAATAATTTATTCCATTTTATCGAGTTCTGTATTCCATTTATATTAATACAAAGAAAATTCAATTTTCTTGCCATTAAGTACCATCATTAACTCTCTCAACCATCCATCATCCCATTCCCACTCCTCTCACTCCTCCAATATTAATAACATATCACAGTACTCAGTTAATCCAAAACAAAAAGAATAAATACAAAAAAATTAAAGATAGACACCCCACCAGAGGCACGTGATGTTATTGCATTTCTAAAGTCCTGATCTGTCCGGTATATGATCAAAATCACATATGTGCACATGATTTTGCAGTGGTTAGCTCCATATTCCTGATTAACTCACTCAAACTACCAATCAATCCCATGTTGCATTAATACTATTTTTTGTGTTGTGATGTGTGTAACCAAATCACTACATAAATCTGAGGTGCATAATTCTGTTACTTTAAATATTATCAACACATCCATTATACTCCTCAACACATCCTTTTGCATTTTTATGCATGCCTGACATTTTCGATATTGCTTTTGGCTTTGTATTTTTCTGTATTTTTTTTTAAACTTTATATAGTATAAAATACAAACATACAAAAAAAGTGTTACAATAAATCATAATCAAAATACATAATAATTCCCTACTACCCCTTTCCCCTTCCCAACTAAAAAAACCCCTACTGCCCTAAATTGGGAGCCTGATACATAAATCAATTAATTATATGCCATGGAGTGTGGCATATCTATAAACTACTTAAACTATATTCAAATCCATACATTTTAAACATGGAATTCACATTTTCATAAAAAAAGAATAATTATTATGTAAATTATGTTATTTTTTCTAAATAAATACACGATTTCAACTCATTATGCCATCATTGAATATTTAACTCTGCATCATTTTTCCATGTAACCACTATACATTTTCTAGCTATTGCCAGAGCCAAACAAATAAATGCTATTTGAAACTTATCCAATTGTAAACCAACACTTAAATTCATCATATATCCCAATAGAAAAGGTAATGGATCAAATAATAATTCAATTTTGAATAAATGCTCCAAAATTTCCATAATTTTCTTTCAAAAAACTTTCACCTTGTCACAAGTCCAAACTGAATGTATAAATGTACCCTTCTGCTCTCCACAACGAAAACACAAATTCAATAAACTAAAATTACACTTTTTCCAATTTCTCTGGGGTTCGATACACTGATCCAAAAAATTATAATTAATTAAACTATATCTTACATTAATTAACCTAGTTACACTATCTTCACACATCACCCATTCCTCTTGAGAAATAGGGAGATCTAAATCTTTCTCCCATTTACTGTTTGTTTTAAGTATGCCAGGTTTACTCATCTTCTCTTGCAACAAGGCATACATTTCTGATATTAACCCTTTTTTTTAAACCTTCTGTAATTAGCTTCTCAAACCTAGTCTGATGAGGCAATATTAATTCCTGTCCAAAATTATCCATATTTGATAATAAGCAATTAACGAGTTTGCTGGTATTCCAATTTTTTCTTGAAGTCTAGTAAAAGGAAGAAACACTCTCTTCTCAAAACAGTCTTCGACTATTCTAATACCCTTTGAGTCACAAATTTTTAAATATTAATTATTCATAGAAAAAGGAATAATCCTATTCCAATACAATGGAGTTCTATCAGTAATTTTTCCTTTAGTTCCAATAATTTGGTCTCTTTTATACCAACAAATTTCTAATTATTGGTAACTTACAAGTTTTTTTATAGATAAAATGACAAATTTTAGATTCTAAAATCTGTGTCATTTCAATTTTAGCCCACACTGGGGGTTAATAAACATCAAATATTCAATTAATAAATTTTAATTGAGCTGCGTGGCAAGATGGCATAGGACAAAGACTTGGGAAATCACCTCTCCCTGACTGGACTATTTAATGCCCGAATTTTATGGACCGTAAAAAAAAAAAATTTTAAGTTTGGGAAAGTACCTTAACTTCTGAAGATACAAGAAATGACGAAAGGGAAAAGTCAACAAGCAAAAAAGTTGGTTTTTAAATTGGTGAAAAAAGGTCAAGAAACTGGGCCTACCTCGCAGAAGAAACCTCAGGAACAGTTTATGATGGAGCCGAAACCTCAGCGATCATCTCGGGCAGGTTGAAGGAGACATCGGTGTCCCCAATGCGGGGAGCGGCACACGATGGCGCCACCGCTCCTATCCTGGCATCGGGCCAGGACATCTGCAGGTGGTGTTGAGGGGTGCGGAGTGGTGTCTGCGATAGAGCGCAAACATGGAAGCATGGCCAGCGGCGTGATGGTGCACAGTGACGTGCCGGCAGACCATAGATTCCATGCTACAGATGCTTTGCGCGAAGTCCTGGAACGAGTCCAGGCTGCTGGGGGACCCAGTCTACGCCAACCAGGTCAGCCCGGCATGGAGGGGGTCCAGACCACCAGGGAAGAGATATTAGTACCAGAAGAAGAAGAAGAGCATTTAGAATTTCTGGATGAAGAAGACAAAGAACTATTGTTAGCTGCGGCAAATGTGATTGAAGGTAGGGACAGGGTTTCAAAAACAGCTTCACCTTTAAAATCAGTTTCTTCTCCAGTTTTAATGAGCCCCTCACCTGGACCTGATGTAGTGACTATGTTTGAGGGGTTGACAAAACAAAATTAGAACAAGACGACTTATATAACTAATAGTTTTCAGAATATAGATGAGAAATTTGCTGAAAAGAAAGTGAAAATAACTGTTATTTGTGGAAAAATTGCCTCTATGAAAACAGATGTCAATAAATGTTTGACTGCAGTTGATAATGTACAAGATAAATTTAAGATTAAAGACAGAGTGGATCAAATTGAAGACTCATTTACAGGATGGGAAGCTCAGAAGAGAGATTTTTTGCAGAAAATTTATTCATTGGAGAATCAGAGTAATCGAAATAACATTAAAATAGTTGGTCTCCCGGAGGATATTGAAGGATCGGATCCTACAAACATTTTTTCGAAAATGGATTCCGGATATGTTGGAGGTCGAATCATTTCCTGATGGTTTGGAATTGGATAGAGCACATCGAGCATTAAGAAAGAAACCTTTTCCGGGTCAATCTCCGAGAGCAGTTTTAATTAGGTACTTGAGGTATCAAGACCAAGAGACGATTTTGGATCTTGCGGTTCAAAAAGCCCGGGTTGCTCAGAGCCCTTTGATGGTTCAGGGTAAAAGGGTTTTTTTTCCTATGTGAATTTAAGTCAAGACATTATTCCGGCTAAGGCAGTTTTGTGGAAGAAGGGATATAAATTTGTTTTTCGATACCTGGGGGCATTGAAGATGTTTTATGGGCAATACCAGTGTCAATTTTTTTTTTTGAAGGCTCAGGATGCATTAAACTTTGCTAATTCCTTGTCAGATTACAAGTTGAGTTAAGATTTGTCAACGAAACCTTTGATGAATATAGTCAAGACCAGGAATGGGAATGGAAAGAAAATGTTGGAAACTGCACAATTGATTGATGTGGAGGTGGACATTTCAAGTTCAGTCTGGACTATAAGATGACTATATGTATTTTTTCTTTGTGAGATTTGGTCAAAGGAAGGTCATCAGCCACCTATGGTATTGAGGGGGGTACTGCTTTTACAGTAATTTATTTTTGGGGAGGGGTTTTTTGAGTTATTTCTTTTGGTAGTGGTTTTTTTGTAGTTTTTGATAAAGTTTTTTGTATATTTTTTTAGGAACCTTTATTTTGTAGTGTATTGACTTTTTTTTTAAAAAAAGGTATTAATATGTCTAGTTTGAATTTTGCAACTTTTAATGTTAAAGGTCTTAATAACCCAATTATAAGGAAGCAAGTGTTGGCTTATATTAAGAAAATGAAGGTAGATATTGCTTTTTTACAAGAAACTCATGACTAAAAAAGAACATTTGAAATTGAAAAGGGATTGGGTTGGACATGTCATCGTGTCCTTTAATTCTAAAGCTAGACATGTAGCTATTTTAATACATAAAAAGTTCCCTTTTGTATTAGAATCAGTTTCAGATAATGCTGGCAGAGTATTGACTGTTAACTGTAAAAAAAATTTCAGAAGCTTGGACTTTGTTGAATGTTTATGCTCTGAATGTGGATAACAAATAATTTACTACTGATTTTTTTTGGGTGTGAATCAGGCAAATGAAAATATCTTAGTAGGAGGAGACTTACTGTTTGGATCTTTTATTGGATAAATCTCTGAAAAAAAATTAAGATGGCTAAGCGTAGTTATGAAGGAACTGAATTTTATAGAAATTTGAAGGAGCCTGTCCCTGACTGATAAAGATTTTTTCATTTTATTCAGCATGACATGAATCTTTTTCTAGAATTGATTTGTTTCTAATATCGGCACAATTTACAGGGGAGAATTACTAATCCTGAATATAAAAGTAGGATTTTGTCCGATAATTCTTTGTTATTAATTTCCTGTGTTGGTTCTGAAACTGTTCAATCTACTTACCGTTGGAGATTTAATACAATGTTGTTAAAACAACCGGAATTTGTTGCTTTTATTAGGGACAAAATTACGGCTTTTAGACAGTCAAATGAAAATTCAGTTCAGAGTAAGTTTATACTATGGGATGCCTTAAAAGCATATTTAAGGGGACAAATTATTAGTTATTCAACTAAAGTTAAAAAACAATATTTGGCAGAAAGTCATAAGTTGGAGGAGGAAATTAGGGTTTTAGAAAAAGTTGCAAAAGAATTTAACAGAAGATAGAAAGGTGCAGTTATCTAATCTGAAGTTACTTTATAACACCTTACAGACATAAAAATATGACAAGTTAATACACAGCGTTATTATGAGTTGGGAGAATGGGCTCATAAAGTATTGGCCTGGCAATTAAAAACTGAGCAAGTCACCAGGACAAAAAATGTGGTAAGGAAAGGTTCAGTGGTTACTTTTAAACCCCAAGAGATTAATTATGAATTTTGTTCTTTTTTTTTTAAAATCAAGACTTATATACTTCTGGGGTTAATCAAGATACTAATCAAAGTAGAATCTTTCTTGGCTGACTTAGATCTTCCATCATTGAATGAGAAAGACATACAGGAGTTAGATAGTCCATTTACTGATTTAGAAAGTATTCTTTTTTTTTGAATATTTTATTTTTTCCCCATAAATATACATATCAAAATTTTCCATTTTCAAAATATATAACTTCTTACAAAACAAATCACAACAGCCCCTTTCCCCTTACCCCACCCCCTTCACAGTACAAATCCATACACCATCAGGGCTTACAGTTGGGTTAAAAAAAGTCTTCATTGGGGGAGGTCACATTTTTATAATAAGTCCATATATGGTTTCCATATTTTTATAAATACATCACATTTATTCTTTAGATTGTATGTGATAAAACTGTTTATCTCTGATTTTCATCATACTTTCTGTCGAGGGGAAATCGAATTTCCAAGTAATTTCAATACATTTCTTAGCCACAGCATTAAACAAATGAAATTTGGAATTTAGTTAATTTATTACTTATATCAATATAGTTGCCCAAAAGATAAAGCTCCAGGTCATCCACAAAGGCCACCCCTGTTATACTTGTAGTATTTCAGTAATATCCTGCCAGAAAGGTCTCACCTTCATACACGACCACATAGCATGTACAAACATTCCTATTTCTGTTCCACATCTAAAAACATTTCCGATATTTCCGATTTTGATCTATGTAGTTTCTGTGGTGTGAGGTATAATTGGTGTAGAAAATTATATTGTAATAATCAGTATCTTGCATTTATAATTGACATCATGCTAGCAAAACACCAATCAGACCAGCATCTTTCCATTATTGCAACTCCTAAATCCAACTCCCATCTCTCTCCCTCAATCTCTATCAACCTTGTTTTGCACTTTCATTTTGGAGAGCAAAGAACATCTTAGATATAAATTTAGGTGTGTTCCCAGCCAAATCATTAATTTCAGGTATAACCAAGTTTGGTCCCCATCTTTCTCTTCAGAACGATCTTAATTGGGGTGTGTGGCCATCCAGAGGATCTGAGCAGATGTGCTTTGAAAGAGCTCTCCAGAAAAAGAATCAAAAAGACTGTTTGATAGCTTAAAAATCAGAATTTCATCACCAAAAATTGATAAAAGTAGTACTAAATGACCAAGGCAACCAAAAACAAAAACTGAAGAACCAACAACTTAGCCAGGAACATCGAGTGAAAGTCCAATGAGGAATAGCACAGGTGGGGCCTTGGGAACCCAGCAGAGCTGGGGGGAGGGGCATCAGCTCAAAATATAGCCAACATCCTGAATAAGATGGAAATTTTGTACACTCATTCTATGAGCATTGAATCAGCATAAGACATCGGAAATGCTATCAGAAATTAAAGAAGTCGTGGAAGATTTAACGGAACAAATGATTCAAGTGGAGGCGGAGATGAAAAAAACAAAAGACAGGCTAAAGGCTCTAGAAGAAAAAGCAAAAACATGGGACACAGACAGAAAAGGAATGATGAACAAGTTCGATCATATGGAAAAGTTGTAAGAATCATTGGACTGAGAGAAGGAATTGAGGGTAAAGACCCAATTAGCTTCCTTGAAACATGGATCCCACAAGTGCTGGGACAAAACAAATTAAACACAAAGCTTCATATTGAAAGGGCTCACCGGACCCTCAGACCCAGAAGAACCAGCGAACAGTCCTGGTGAGACTTTTAAGTAACCAGGAGCAGAATGCGATCTTGAGAACAGTATACGAAAATTCAAAAAATAACAATGGGCCATTAGTGGTGGAAAATGAAGTAGTAATATTTTTTCAAGTCTTTAGCCTTGGTCAAACAAAGTAAAATTTGATGAGGTATAGAGACAACTGCAATCCAAAACACTTAAAATATTCAATGATTTACCCAGCGAAGGTGAGGGTTGAAGACCCAGAGGTAATTGACAAATTTTCAAGAATAAAGAAGTGGAAGAGTTTTTACAAAAGTTGTGGAGAGATAAGAAGATTGAAAAGACCATTTTGGAATGGGACTAACTGAAGGATGTATATTTTTTTCTATTTTGTAGTACTGAACCATCTTATTTTTGCTCCGAAAAGTAAAATTATTGTAGTATACACAGAGCTCTGAAAAGAAAGGAAGGTGGTGAGAAAAGTAGCAGGGTGGGGACCCTGATGTAAAGGGAAAAATGGCACCAGGAGAGGAGTGGTTTTAAGGGATGGCGCTAAGGGGAGGGTTCTTCTTCTGAAGATTCAACGGGCTTTTATTGTGGGTTTCCGGGATCGATTGTTTATGTTATCATCAGAGGTATGGATGTGTGCATGTGTTTCTTTAAGGGGAAGTGTATGTTTCTTCAAAGGGGAAATGTTTCAGTATTATTTTTTAAATTGGAAAGATTTTATTGTTATGCAATATTTATTTGAAAATGGTATGGTATGGATAAAACACTAAAGTTTATTAGTCTTAATATTAATGGGTGAAACAGGAGTAAAAGAGACTTGGCATACCTAAAAAATTAAAAGCAGATATAATCTTTCTACAGGAAATGCATTTTATCAAATTGGAACGGGATAAATTAAAGAGGATGGGTAGACAAATAATATCATCCTCAAAGGAAAGAGGGGTAACAATTCTAATTAATAAAAATACACCAGTATTAATAGATACATCGATTGACTAAGCCAGAAGGTACGCAAGGGCACATTACAAAATTCATGTAGAAGCATGGACATTTATTAATATTTATGCCCCAAATTATGGCGATTAAGCCTTTATGAAGGATATCTTCTTAAAAGCAGCAGAGGGAAGACAAAATATATTGTTTGGAGGAGATTTTAATTTTTTTTTTGGACCCAATACGAGATAAATCTACAATAGTAACGAGGGCGAAAGCAGCAAAAACCACAATTTCGTATATGAAGGATCTAAATCTTATCAATATATGGAGGCAATTAAATCCCACAAAGAGCGACTACTCCTTTTACTCAAGGGTGCATAATTCATGTACATGAATTAATTTATAATATCTGCCCAGTTAAAAAGTAGAGTGATAAAAACAGAATACCTGGTGAAGCTTCTATCAGATCATTAACCACTTACATTAACTATTGCAATAATGGAAAAGAAAGAAAATGTAGTGTCTCAATACATTTGATGATCACTCCCTTTACAAGAGAAGAAATTTTAAAAGCCCTGATTACCCTGCAGGATAATAAATCACTGAGGAATTATGGATTCCCACCTGAGATTTAAAGACAATTCAAATTATAAATGCCCTTGTTAATGGATGTTCTAGACCAAGCAGTAGAAACACAAACCCTCCCAGAATCATTCTCAACTTCGATTATTACAGCATTACCAAAAAAAAGGACCCATTAAAAACTTCATCATGTAGACCAATCTCTCTATTAAATGCTGATTATAAGATACTATCTGTATCTACAAAAATTGATACATACAAATCAGGAAGGATTTGTTAAAGGAGACATTCCTCAAGTAGTCTAGGAAGTTTATTTAATGTAATACACATGGCAAAATTTGAACAGAATCCAAGTAATAGTCTCCTTGGACATGGAAAAAGCATTTGACCTTTTGGAATGGTCCTTTCTATTTAAAACACTGGAAAAATGTGGCATGGGCAGAACTTTATATCATAAACCACAAGCTAAAATTATAACCAATAATCAGATGTCAGCGATGTTCCACTTGTGTAGATATGAGCACACAGGGATGTCCCTGTCCCCAGCACTTTTTATTTTAGAGATTGAACTGCTGGTGGAGATAAGAAGGGATCCTGATATAAAAAGCTTCAAAGTTGGTCAAGAAGAACATAATATTAATTTATTTGTCAATGATGTGCTTCTATACCGATCAGAACTATGGCTAAATCTTTGGAAAAATGACAAGGAACACTAGAAAAATATGGAAGAATATCTGGTTATAGAATAAATATGGAAAAAAGCAAGATATTACCATTGGCACACTGAATATGAAAGATACCAAAAAGGAAGTAAATTTAATTGCGCCAAAATGAAAGTAATGCCAAGACTGCAGTACCTTTTTCCATTCGCTGCCTATTATATTTCTGAAAATATTTCTTTAAATTATTAAAGAATCATATTAGACAGGTCCTATGGAATAATAAGATACCAAGAATCGCACTGGAAAAAAAAAATCAGTCATGGGACTATGGCTGGGAGGACTGAGATATCCAGATTTTTTTTTTTTTAAATACTACTTAACTGCACAGGCTCGATTTCTTGCAGCCTTCTTTGTGGACGACAGGCCTCCTCTTGGATTTAGATGGGAATCACTCAATGGGGGAGGGAGAAGAAAGGATTTTATCTAGAAATGGAGTGTCAAATCTCTAGAAACAAAGACAGATAATCCCATACTAATACATATGATCAGAACATGGCAAGAAATTAATGAATGTACAGGGGGAAAAAGTAAGGATACCAATAAAAGCACCATTGTGTAAAAATGTGTTATTGCCTATGAATATAGGCAATAGAATATTAAATTCATGCTATGAAAAAGGGATCAGATATGTTAAAGACTGCTGTATGGAAGGAACTCATGTCCTTTGAACCACTAAAACACAAATACGGAATGGCCAATGGGACCTTCTTTTGTTTTCTCCAGCTTAGATCATTCTTAAGAGAAAGATGGGGACCAACGTTGATCTCACCTGAAATTAGTGAAACAGAAAAACAGTCTGGATGGGGAACACACCCAAATTTATAACAAAAAATGTACTATGCTCTCCAGATCAAAAGTTGAAAACCAGGATTACAGAGGTCATGAGAAAGATGAGTGTGGTGATTTCAGAAAGAAGCTGGTCAGATAGGTGTAAGTAGAACAGGACATCAATTATAAATGCAAGATATGGATTGGTTCAAATATTTTTTTACACCAATTACATCTTGCTCCACAGAAATTACATAGATCAAAAGCAGAAATATCAGAGATGGATTTCAGATGTGGGACTGAGACAGGAACTTTTTTTAAAAACATGCTACATGGTTGTACGTGATGGTGAGAACATTTTGGCGCGATATAAAAGAAAAATTAACCAGGATAACAGGAGTGTCCTTCATGGGTAATTTTATGAAAATAAGCAACAAATTGAATAAATATCAAATCTCATTTATTAAAATAGCACTGGCATTAGCAAAAAAATGTATTGTGATCACTTCGAAGTCCAACTCCCCTCTACTTATAGCACAATGGACTATGGAAATGAAGAGTTGTATACCTATGGGAAAAAAAAAATCACATATACTTTAAAGAAAAAATATGACAGGTCTGGCAGCCATACCTGGCCCATATAGGGGCCCAAATACTGTAAAAAAAAAAGGACTATAAATGCAACTATTATACATATCCAAACGTGATTTCCCCAATTGTATTCTATATATTTAAAAGATGTGTAAGCTCTGACAGCGTTTAGATCTGTATGAATGGAAAGGGAATGGGGGGGGGGGGGGGGGGGAAGGACTTTTGTTTTTGTTATTTGTAAGAAAAAGTTTAATATATTGATATTGAAGATTCTATCATGCATATTTTTGGAAAAAAAAATCTAAAATGAAATATTCCCAAAAAAAACTATCTTAACTGGAGAAAGCAAAAGAATGTCCCATTTGCTACTCCATACTTAATTGTTCAAAAGAGATTTTGCCACACAACAATCATCAAGATATCTTATTCATTTGTCATAACATGAATTCAATATTTTGTTAGTACATTTTTACATAATATACCTGATTTTTTTCTGATACAGGTACACGATCCTTTATCTGGAACCTTGGGGGACAGAGTGTTCCGAGTTTTGGATTTTTTCTGATTTCGGAAAACCCACCTGAATTGTGCTGCCGTATCCACCACCACCCCCTTCCAGTCCCCCGGCCACTGGTCCCCCGGTCCCCACTTGCCGGATTTTGGAGCTTTCCTGATTTTAGATATCCAGATAAAGGATCATGTACCTGTACATTCATTTATTTCTTGCCATATTTTAATCATATAGGATTATCTGGGGTTTTTTGTTATTGACTTAATATTCCATTTATAAATAAAGTCTTTCATTGTCTCTTCTTTTACTGAATTCAGCCCTATTCGAATCCACAAGGAGGGGCAGTTTTCTTCAAAGAAAACTGATATAAATCTTGCTTGTGTTGATAAGATAATACTTCTTAAAATCCTGGTCTAACTCTTCCCAATTTTTAATCCCGTATTAACTGTTCCAGTGCAATTATTGGTACTTTGTTATTCCATAGGAAATGTCTTACACAATTATAATATAAAGAAATTTTTAGTTAGTAAAATAGGCAATTATTGAAAAAAGATACTGTAAATTTACTCTTTCCACTAATATAATCGGCAAATCTTTCCATTTCTGTAAACCTTTTTCCATTTTTTTCTAGTAGAGGGGTATAACTTAGCTTATATAAATTCTATAAATTCCTATCTGTTATTATTCCTAAGTATTTAATTCCATCCTTTTTTCCATTTAAATCTACTATCTTTCATAATCAATGTTTTGCAATGACATTATTTCACTTTTATCCATATTTATTTTATATTCTGATATTCTTCAAAATTTTTCTCAATGATCCAGCTGGGTCCAACAAATATAATAGCACTCCATCAGCAAATAAACTAATTTTTTTGTCCTTCTTGTCCAATTTTGAAGCCCTTAATATCCGGATCCCTTCTTATAATCTCCGCCAGAAGTTCAATAGCTAGAAAGAATAATGCTGGTGACAGGGGACATCCCTATCGACTCAATCAACTCAAGGGAAAACTAAGTGACATTTGGTTATTAGTTATAATTTTACCTTATGGCTTATGATAGAGAGTTTTTATCCAATTTATAAATTTTCTGCCTATACCAAATTTTTCCAACATTTTAAATAAGAAAGACCATTCTAATTAATCAAATGCCTTTTCAAAATCTAGAGAAATAGTTATGTTTGGATTCAATCTTGTTTTTGCCATATGTATTACATTGAATAATCTATGTAGGGTATTTGAATAAAGTCTTTCTTTAACAAATCCTACCTGATCTGGATGTATTAATTTTGATAAATACTCACCCTGTCTGTTGGCTAGTGCCTTTGCTAAAACGTTATAGTCTACATTCAGAAGTGATATTGGTCTGTACGATGAGGTTTTTAATGGATCTCTATCTTTCTTGGGTAGCACTGAAATTATAGCAGTTGAAAAAGTTTCCGGAGGGGGAAATCGACAAATCTTTAAATTGTCTATAGAACTCAGGAGGGAACCCATTTTCCCCAGGGACTTATTAGCTTGCAAAGTACCCAGAGCATTCTCTATATCTTCCATTGTAAAAAGAGCAACCAAATCATCTCTTTCTCGCTCTTCTAGTTTAGGAAGTTCAACATTTGTCAAAAAACTTCCATCTCGTTTTCATCTCCCACTAATTCTGATTTATATAATTTCCATATAGTATTGTCTAAATGTACTATATTTATTTTTCATTATATGCGACATTATCAGTTTCTATTTCTATTGCGTTTATCATTCTGGATAACTTCTCTGCTTTTATCTGTTAAGATAACACTGTGTGCCTGTTCTCCTCAGTCATAATATTTTTGTTTAGTTTTTAATATTTTTTTTTACATTCTATATGTTTGTGGTGTATTATATTGTAACTTTTTGTTCTCCAATATTCTATATTCTTCTTATGTTCCTGATATCTAATAATCTTTTTCAAATTTTGTTATATCCTTCTAATTCTCTAGCATGTTCTCTCAAGATTTTTAGTGCAAGAAATAATTTGTTCCCTCAAATAAGCTTTAAATGTATCCCATATTAGAAGACTGTTGTCAGTGGAGGGAAGATTGTTTTTTTTTAAACTCCTCTTAATAAATTCACAAAAATCCTTCCTTTTTAATAATGTAGCATTAAGGTGCCTTCTGTACATACTTCCTTGATTTTCCATCATCGTAATAGTTAATGGCCAGTAGTGTGATAAAAGTCTTGCCAAATACACCATATTTACCACTCAACTTTGTAACTGTGCAGACATTAAAAATAAGTCAATCCTTGTATGTGAGTCATATACCCTTGATTAGAACAAATAGTTTCTTTCTAAGTGGTTGAGCCTCCTCCAGATATCAATTAGATTTAAATTCTTCATAATGATAGTGTCTTTTTTTTTGCTGCTTTCGCCCTTGTTACTCTTCTCACTGATTTGTACAGTATTGGATCTAAAAAGAAATTGAAATCTCCTCCAATCAATAAATTTTGCCTTCCTCCTGCAGTTTTCAAAAAGTTATTCTTCATAAAGACTATCATCATAACTTGGGGTGCAAATATTCATAAACATCCATGATTCTGCATAAATTTTATAATGTGCCATTACAAATCTTCCAGATTGATCAGTTAATATCTCTTCTATTATTATTATTGGCATATTTTTATTAATTAAAATCTCTACACCTTTTGTTTTTGATCCAAATGAAGACAACATTACTAGTTTCACCCAACCTCTTTTTAATTTTGCATGCTTCAATTTTGCATGCTTCAATTTTGTAAGATTTGTTTCTTCTAAAAAGACTATATCTGCCTTCAAATTTTTTAAATTTTTTTTTTTAAGTATGCCAAGACCCGTCTTCTCTTCATTGTCCAGTTAATTCCATTTGACCCTCAAAAATTTGAGGATACATCATGAAGTATTTCAAGTTTTAAGTCTTTTCACAGCATCAAATTCTTTTTTTTAAATCAAGGTCAGGCTAAAGTCTTGAAAAAAATAATACAGGGTACCTTTTCATGATCAACCTTGGGCAGCCATTGTTCTGCTTAATCATATGCTGCTCCCAGAACTGTCTACCATTCTTGGTAGCTTAAAAGTCTCACCAGAACTGGTCTTGGTTTATGATTGCCGGTTCTTCTGGGTCCGAGTGTTCTCTGAATATGTAATTTTTCTACAAATTTCTCTTCTCCCAACACTTATGGGATCCATTTTTGAAAAAAAAATGTTCACCAGGTTTCTTCCCTCGATTCCTTCCTTCAGTCCAATGATTCGTACATTATTCCATTGACTAAATTTCTCCATGATTCATTTTGTACAGCAGTACTTGTTTATCTGAGTCCCATTCTTTAGCTTCTTTTTCTTCAAGCTTTTTCTTGTGTTTTCAATCTCAGCTCGACCCATAATCTTCATCAGGTCTTTTATAATCTCCATAATCTCTTTTATTTCAGTCATTTTCTCCATCTCAACATCTATGAATCTGTTACTCAAATTCTCCATTTCTTTTTCCCAGGATGATGCTCAATTCTTGAGCCAACTCCCCAGTTTTACCTGGTTCTGCCGGTCCTGTCACCATTTTAGCACCGCTCCCTTTCGGACTTTCACCCGATGTACCCAGTTAAATAGGAGCTTCTTCAGTCTTTGTTCTCGGCTGCCTTGGCTTCTTCATATTAGCTTTATCCATTTGTGATGAAAAAAATCTTGATTTTCAAGTTTGACCATCTATCTAGTACTCTTCATGGAGAGTTAAACCAAAAAACATCAAAGTCAGTGGTTCTCAACGTTTTTCCTTTCCACTCACATACCACTTTAAGTAATCCGTATGCCATCAATGCTCTGTGATTATTAAGGGATTGCTAAGGTGGATGTGAGTGGGAAGGGAAGGTTAAGAATCACTGCTCTAGACCCAACTATTACGAAAATATTTTGCTTGAGAAAAATTGTCATTGGCCCATTTCCTTTGGAGTTATGAAACCGTGCACATAATGAGTCGATTAGGTATGATTAAAATAGTGATTTTCAAACTTTTTCTTTCCATCCACATACCACGTTAATCAATCCCTTACTAATCACAGAGCACCTATGGCAGAGGGAATACTGAAAGTGGTATGCGAGTGGAAAGAAAAAGGTAGAGAACCACTGGTCTAAGTCCTTCGCATGGCCATGCCCTCTGGCTTTGTATTCTTGATAACAGACTTATATTTACCTCTACATATGCTCTTTGAACTGTGGTTTTAGATTTTATTCAAAGAATATAATTTTGCCACTTAGTTCTCTTATTCTGACATTTTCCTCCAGGAAGCTGATTCTATATTTCTCAAATTAAACCATGGTTATTCCCCAATTTAATTCCAGGTCTAACTTTATCTTTCCATGACAATACTGACAGAATCCTTATCACCAAAATGCTCCCTCACTGGCATATTATGTAAAAGAAATTTTTGACTCAAACAATGATAAGTGCTTGGAAAAACAATCTGCTGAAGTGGAAAAAAAAATTACTTTTATACCATACCTTTTGCATCTTTTTTTTGGAAATGCCAAATGTTTTTTTAAATAGCCAAAAATGCATTTTATATGTAGAAAAAAAAAACTGGAATGGGATAAGCTCTCTGACTTGGATCAAGATCAAATGAGGCCGAGGTAACCAGTGCAACATCATTGAGCCTTTTCAGAATAAGACTGGACACTGTAATGATGAGCTTTAAGTGAATAAATCATCTCATCTGATAGAGAGGCTGCAATGAAATATTTCTGACTTGAAAGCAAGAATGTCACCAGAACTGCAAAAGAAAACATACAAGTCTTGTGAGCAGGAATTTTATTCTGTTTTGTTATTTCAATTTCTATATTGGAAGCTGGTGCAACTGACGAGGAGAAGAGTTACTGCAATTTCTAATTGTCCTTGAGATGCTGCTGGTGAGCGGTCTGCTTGAAGCTTTACTAAATTTCTGATGAAGATATTCCCAATGTTGTTGAGTAAGGGATTCCAAAATGGAAACACAGTGACGATGAATGGACAGCTAAGTATTTCCAAGTCAGAATGAGTTATTACTTTGAGGGGACCATGCAAGTTATAATATTCTCAAGCACATGTTGGTTTTGATGATCTTAGTGGTGGAGGTCACAGGTTTGGAACATTTTCCTACAGTCAAAAGGACTGTGGAGTTCAGCTCTAAGTGCTGTTGCAGCCATATTAATCAAAGAAATTGGAGAATATTCCATCAGAATTTCACTTAGCCATTGACAAAAGAAAGTCTCTTGGGATTCAATAAGGCATTTGCTTACAGAAAACAGTAACTCCTGCCCTGCATGACTGTAACACCAGTGAAACTCAAAACAAAGTGGTTGGACTTTCTCTCGTTAAAAGACTTCTTGTGTTATTTGCGTGGCACTTGTCACCCAGCAGTATGTGATAAATATTGTCTAGGTTTTGATGCAGTGCAGGTGTAGAGTGCTTTATTCCCCTCCCCACCCCCCCCCCCCCACCACCACCACCACCACCACCACCACCACCACCACCACCACCACCACCACCACTAAAGTGTTGCACGTGGAAGTAAATTGTATTCAATCATCAGTGAAAATTGTATTTTGATCTTAACAATAGGATAGTCATTGATGGAGCAGCTGAAGTTGATTGGGGCCAAAGCACCGAGTCCAGGTGAAGCAACAGATATTTTCAGTCAGATGCAGAGGATATTAGAAGGTAAAGAAATAGAATGCCATTCCAACCTACTTGACACATCATTCATTAAAGTTATGGCTGAACATTCATCACTCCCATCTTGCTGATTCCTCATTGTAGCATTACAATGAGATGAATTATCTGAGCTTTAAATAAATTCTGGATACTTGGGAGAGAGAACTCAAAAGATTCACATGCACAAATTATTTTAATTTCATTCTTAAATGGATTAAAATAAACCACCTTATCATTGCATTTAAATTTCATAAATTTCATTGAATTCATATCTTGTTCTTACACAAGAGTAAAAAAAATTTCTTTGTAAGACTACATTCTCATGCTAGCAATTATCCAAGTGAATTTTTGTTGCATGACATACAAGTACATCTTTCCTTTGGCAAAGACAAACATATACTTAAGTGGAATGAAAGTACCAAAACAAATGACATTGTTAATTGAGAATCACAGCAAATCTGTTAAATTATAAGCAACTTCAGTGGTTTCATCAGTCAGAGAAAAAACTGAAATGCATCCTCCAAATTAATTAATATTCTGTTTATTCAGTATTCTTATGACAATCTTGATTTATTACCTAGAAAAATAAAATTTAATCAGGAGAGCTATGAAATGTTTGGACAGCAGATATAATTACAATGGTTGAAAGGCATTTGGACAGGTTCGTGAATAGGAAAATCATAAGGGATGTGGGCCAAATGCAGCCAAGTGGGATTAGTGTTGCGCATAAAGATCGTTGTGGATGATGTGGGCTGCAAGGGCCCACCTATTTCTATGCTATTTATTTCTATTATTCTATGATACTTTCTCTTTCCTTCAAAGCTTACTTTTTTGGGGGTTAGTTGTCAAGACAATCTTTTGTTGCTAGCTATGCAAGTGCCATCGACATCTATTTTATATTTGCATGGAGAAGAAAATCAAGCAAGTAACCTGATAAAAATAGGGTCAAATCAGAATGCAGAAGGGAATTAGTGAAGAAAACAGAAAATGTGAATGGGAAAGCCAATAATCCCATGGATTTCAAGACCTACTTCCCAAAGTTCTGCACAAGGTTGCTCTGGAGTTGAAAGTTACCATCATCCAAAATTCTAGATTCTGGATTATTCTTGTGGATTCTAGGATAACAAAATTCATCCTGCTGTACAAAACAATGGAGGGAGAGAGAAAACAGGGAATCACCAATCTGTTGGAGAGGAGGATCCTATCCAGGGTGAACCCACACCATGCAGGAGGACCAGACAACATACCTGGTCGAGTGTTGAAGGACTATGCAGCCCAGCTGATGGACATCTTCAATGTCTCACTGCAGCAGTCCACTGTCCCCGCAGGATTCAAGGCAATGACCATCATCCCAGTGCCCAAGGGAGTGACAACAACTGGACATGACTCCCGCTGAGTAGCAATGACTTCTACGATTACGAGTTGCTCAAAGCACTCCATAATGGAAAGCTTGCATCATACCTTTAAGCGGCATTGGATCCAAACCACTCCACAAATGAGGTGTTTGCCTTGATCCTCCACTCAATCCTAAACCACCAAAAGAATGATTTTTCATACTCCAGGCTGTTATTCATTGATTTCAGCTCAGTGTTCATCAGGATCACCTGCATGAGGCTGGTGGATCATCTGTTAGATGACTAGGACTCAACACCCATCTCTGTATCTGGATTCTGGACTTCTTGACCTAAAGACCAGTCCGTCTGAGTTGGTAGCAAAACCTCAAGTCCCATCACACTGAGCACCAGTGCACCTCAGGGCTGTGTGCTCAGCCTCCTAATGTTCACATTGCTGACTTATGACTGCATTACCAAATTCAGTTCTAACAGAATCATTACATTTGTGGCTGATACAACGATTGTTGGCCTCAATGGCAGCAATGAGGAGTTGACTTACAGAGAAGAAGTTGGTACAAGAACAACAACCTGAGTCTCAATGTGGACAAGACAAAGGATATGATTGTGGACTTCAGTGGGACAGACCACTGTCCATTACACATCAATGATTCTGTTGTGGAGAGCACAAATGTATTGGGATGGGTTGTGGCTGTCATGTGACAGCACTGCCCCCTACCTAGTCGGAGGACAAACCAGCTGCCAATCAAGGTTTGATTCCGCCCCATCCATTAGTGCACACCTTGCTGTTGGTTACATGTAAATTACCTGGACTGCACTCTCCAGCCTGCGGGTACTTGGCCTTGGGCCATTGGCTGTTGTAATTAGATTAACCCTCCTGCCACTGAGCTATTGGGCCCCAGTAAATGACGTGGGCTTGTCCCTCCCGCACTATAAAGGTGCCATGTATTCTTAGTCTCTCTGTCAGCTTGGGACCACCCTGCTTCACTCCAAACCTAGAAATGTGGAAGGGTGCAGGAGAAACTGCTGGTAAGATGTGCACTGTTAAAAGGGTTGGGAGCATTTAATTAGTGTCCCTTGTAGCGCCTGCACTGAGTCAAGGGGTGGTGGGAAAACGTAGTGATTTTCCCTGATCATTGAATGTACCAGTTCATTGTGTGTGTGCGCTCTGCGTCAGTTACTATTTTCCCACACTTGCCTTCTGTGAATAAAATCCTTTCCTACATCAAAACTGTGTTCAGAATCCTTGTGTTTGAGACCTACCAAACCAGATTCCTCACAACAACAAGGTTCCTTGGACCCACAGCATCTGCTCATTCGTCAGGAAGGCGCAGCAGTACCTGTACTTCCCAAGGAAATTGAAGAGGGCAAGGCAACTGGCCTCCATCTTAACAACATTTAAAGGATTATCCTTTCTGGTAGCATCATTGTGTGGTATGGTAGCTGCAAAGCATCAGGCAACACATTATCAAAAGATCACTGGGGTCTCCCTTTCCTCCATTGATGACATTTAAATCAGGCTCAAAGAATTAAAGAAGACTTTACATTCAGCACACAGTATTTTTGACCAAATACCATCAATAAGATAGTACAAGAGCATCAAAATCAGGACTGCCAGGCTGGGAAATAGCTTCTTCCCACAGACTTAAAGAGATTGATCAACAGTATTCAGTAACCAAATAAACCATCCCAAAATATTTATATACATTTTTTTTTTAATTATAGCTTTATGTATACATGATTATTATGTATTGTGAAGGTACGTGCACTTCACTGATTTCTTCACTCTGTTCGCTATAATAGTGGAAAACCACTTCATTCCCTGCCCCATTCCCATGCCAACATCACATGCACTGCTAAACTGGGACCACCTGCAAATTGGAGGAAGAACACCTCATATTCTGCCTGGCCACTGTCCAAGCAGATGGCATTAACATCAACCTCCAATTTCTGTTAGCCCTTCCCCGACTCTCTTTCACTATCCCAATGTCTTTCCTCCAGCTCCCCACTCCATCTCTCTCCCTTTCTCCATTCCTCTGTCTCCTTCTAGCCCTGTATTCACAGAGCCACCCTCTCCCCTGATCATTTCTCACCTTTCTTCTCCTGTCCTCCCATCCCATGAATAGTGCCTGTGCTCCTCCCCCTGCCCCCTCTTCCCTCCTCCCCCACTTTTTTTTATTTGGGCACCTGTCTGCTTTTTGCTCATACCTTGACAAAGGGCTCAAGTCTGAAACGTTGGTCATCTTTGTGTCCTATGGTTGCTGTGGGACCTACTGAGTTTCTCCAGCACCTTTTTGTATTAACATTGTGAAGCAATTGATAAATGAAGGGATGTTGAGCAGGTGAGATTTAAAAATTACAATTGTGTATCATATCATATTTTATATTGTATATAGATATGTTTTTGAAGATAGATTGTAGGGGTAGTGTAGGTCACAAAACAGATCTCATTTAAAATGAAAGAGCTCCAGGCCCAATGCCTTTGTAAAGACAACAAGAACTGCTTTGCTAAAGATTTTCACAAGATGCAAATAGAAGAACCCGAGCTCAAGAGACTTCACAAGTAGGTGTTAATTGGACATGCTGTGGAGAACTAGATTATTGTTTTAAAAATCAACAGATGAACAAGCTCAGAAGTTTGGGTCCGGTGCCGCAATCTGTTTGGTTGTAGTTTACTGTTCTAAAAGATCAAGAAACCAAACAAGCTTGCTGAGAGACACAGGGAACCGGTTTCAGCAGTCATGGCAAGCTGGCAGCTTGTTGAAACCCCATTTTGAAGACGGGTTGTGAGTTCTGAGTTCAGCCTGTTGAAAACCCTTTTATTCCATACAAGAGGAAATGGCTGGCTAGCGTTTCATCTGAAATAAGGGAAACAAAAGGAACTTTGTGACGACTTGCAGAAGGTGGTTATCATTTGGAAAACCCTGGTGGGGCAAGTTTCTTCGGCAAGACACTGATCAGAGAGAATCAGTTTATGTGTGTCCAACATGCAGCAAATCTCTCTCTAAAACCAACAAGAACCTTCCTGAGCTGTAACCAATTACCTTTAAGCACCATAGCTTGGTGAAAAGATATCAATGTTAAATTCTGTGCACAGCATAAGAATTGCCTGCAACCAGTGAACTTGAAGGAATGAGAAGTGAGATTGGATTGTGAATCAAAGAACTTTTCTGAATTTATACACATTACATACATGTGTGCTTAGAAGTGGAAAAGTGTTAAGTTGATCCTGGTTTTTATGTTTAAAGAAAATTAAAAATGACTTTTGTTTAAGAAACCATTTGTCTTGGTGAATTTCTATTGCTGCTGGGTTTTGGGGTCCTCTGGGCCAGTAACAAAATTTATATTTAAAAAAAAAAGGGCACAATCAAAATGAATTTATTGCCACAGTCAACAGTCAAGTAATTGGGTATGTTTAAAGCAGAGATTAATAGGTTCTTGATTGGTAAGGGTGTCAATGATAATGCAAGGCAGCAGGAGCATGGACAGATGAAAAATACATCAGCCATGAGTCAAGTTGCAGTACAGACTTAATGGCCTGAATTGCCTAATTCAGTTCCGATGTCTTACATCAAGAATATGACATGAATAAACAGAAAGGTTCCAAGAGGATTTTGACCAGTTGGATGCTGAATAATAATTTATGTTAGAGAGAGGTATCTGGAACTAAGGATCACAACTAAAGTTCACTTTTTTTCTGATAGATGAGCTATTTGTTTTCACAAACAGTGGTGGATCTCCACCCCAGAGAGCTATGGAGACTCACATTTAAATTACATAGAAACCATGAGAGAGTGAGAGCTGAGGCAAAATTGGATCACTGTTTTTACTGAATGGTGGAGTGGCTGAATGGGTCTTGCGTTGCTTTTATTGCTCTCTTGAGTGATTGTGGGATTTCAGAGCCCCTTTGCATTGTATTTATATATGTGACAATAAACTCAGATATTGCGAATATTTATCTATGCCTTTATATTTATCTTTTTTCCCCTGCAGCATGGCATTTTGTGGTAGTTTAATTTATTATTTTGTGTACCCAAGGAATCTGGGGGATGGGGAGGAGCTGTCTATAGTTCCTTGAAAGTGGCCATTCAAGTAGAAGGGGTGATAAAGAAAGCATGTGGCTTGCTTAATTTCGTTGAATAAGGAAGCAGTTTTGGAGATCTAAAAATCTTTGATTAGGTGGGTCTTGCGTTGCTTTTATTGCTCTCTTGAGTGATTGTGGGATTTCAGAGCCCCTTTGCATTGTATTTATATATGTGACAATAAACTCGGATATTGCGAATATTTATCTATTTATCTTTTTTTCCCTGTGGCATGGCATTTTGTAGTAGTTTAATTGATTATTTTGTGTACCCAAGGAATCTGGCGGATGGGGAGGAGCTGTCTATAGTTCCTTGAAAGTGGCCATTCAAGTAGAAGGGGTGATAAAGAAAGCATGTGGCTTGCTTAATTTCGTGGAATAAGGAAGCAGTTTTGGAGATCTAAAAATCTTTGATTAGGTCAGACTTGGGAGTATTGTGTACAAATCGAGCGGTTCCGTGACGGGAATGATGTGGATGCTTTATACAGGGTACAGAAGAGATTTAAAAGAATGTTTTTGGTGTAATTTACATACCTGCATAGCGGCAGCAATTATTAATTTCCGAGCAACTGTACAATGTACAAGTGTATTTGACAATTAATTTTCAAATCCTATCAGTGTCAGAGATCAAGTACCCGGCCCCATTGCTTTGTTGGGATTCCCTGCAGCCCTTCAAGTCGCCAGAGGCCGAGGATTGCACGAATGTTGGTTATTGCTGTGGTTCAAAGAAGCGTTTTGCTACAAGAACCCCATGGAACCATGGCCTGGTGGCGTCGCCCTGTGTCCCTAGCAACCAGAAGACCGGCTGCGAGGGAGGTTGTGATGGAGGGAGCCAGCGCCCTGCCAACCGGTCTCCCTCCCCAGCCCCGCTCACCTCG
Organism: Narcine bancroftii; assembly: GCF_036971445.1. Lineage (NCBI taxonomy): Eukaryota > Metazoa > Chordata > Chondrichthyes > Torpediniformes > Narcinidae > Narcine > Narcine bancroftii. The sequence goes on from NC_091472.1 coordinate 232,991,209, forward strand.
GTGAAGATGTCGTGCAGGTAACGGAAGGGCGGCTTGCTGAGCAGCTTATCGGTTAGCGGCGGCTTCTTGATCACTTTCCCCAACGTGTCCTGAGTGCGCTTCACGAAGTGCGAGCTCATGGCGCTTCCTCCGCCCTTCCCGAGCCTTTCACCCAGGTGTGAGCGCCTCCGACGTGGATCCGATCGAAGCCAACTGTGAAACCGCTCCCGTTTCCCCAGTCCCTTGAAAACGACTCAAACCGGCTCCCACCCACGACTTACCGCGCACAATATCTCCGTCACCGCGCAGAACGCGCCCGCCTAGCAACGGCCGGAACACTCTGATCATGTGATCGCCTGCTCGTGTTCAAAATGAAGAGCCACTTAGGCGGCCCAGGCCTTTTAGTATCTGTGATTTCGTGCAGTTCCACTGGGTTCGCGGTGGTGACCTCCTCCTTTGCTAAATATTGCGGTGAATCGTTGGGAGCTGTTGTGCAAAAGTTCAGGGTGAAAAAGTCGCCAATAGGTCAAGCAGCGCCTGCGAAGGGAAATGTCTGGCGTGATCTGACAACCAAGGGAGAATGTAACACGAGGTGAGGTGGAGGTGTGGATTGAGCTAGATTAGTGAAAGCATATTAATTGAGGGATAACCTGCCTGCAAGAGATACAAGGTGACAAATGAAAACAGAAGGGAGGTGAAAAAAATACTGAAACTGAAATACAAACTGGACAAAAGGCTTTGCAGATTGCTGGAAATATTTAATAGGTCAGGCAGCAACTGTGAGGAGAAAAAATATTTCAGGTTCCACTAAAAAGGATGATAATCTAACAACTTTATTCACTTTACTGCTAACTTTCACCCCCAAGTCAAATTCACTTGGTTCATCTTCTTTTCTTTGGCTTGGCTTCGCGGACGAAGATTTATGGAGGGGGTAAAAAGTCCACGTCAGCTGCAGGCTCGTTTGTGGCTGACAAGTCCGATGCGGGACAGGCAGACACGATTGCAGCGGTTGCAAGGGAAAATTGGTTGGTTGGGGTTGGGTGTTGGGTTTTTCCTCCTTTGCCTTTTATCAGTGAGGTGGGCTCTGCGGTCTTCTTCAAAGGAGGTTGCTGCCTGCCAAACTGTGAGGCGCCAAGATGCACGGTTTGAGGCGTTATCAGCCCACTGGCAGTGGTCAATGTGGCAGGCACCAAGAGATTTCTTTAGGCAGTCCTTGTACCTTTTCTTTGGTGCACCTCTGTCACAGTGGCCAGTGGAGAGCTCGCCATATAACAGGATCTTGGGAAGGCGATGGTCCTCCATTCTGGAGACGTGACCCATCCAGCGCAGCTGGATCTTCAGCAGCGTGGACTCGATGCTGTCGACCTCTGCCATCTCGAGTACTTCGACGTTAGGGGTGTAAGCGCTCCAATGGATGTTGAGGATGGAGCGGAGACAACGCTGGTGGAAGCGTTCTAGGAGCCGTAGGTGGTGCCGGTAGATGACCCATGATTCGGAGCCGAACAGGAGTGTGGGTATGACAACGGCTCTGTATACGCTTATCTTTGTGAGGTTTTTCAGTTGGTTGTTTTTCCAGACTCGTTTGTGTAGTCTTCCAAAGGCGCTATTTGCCTTGGCGAGTCTGTTGTCTATCTCATTGTCGATCCTTGCATCTGATGAAATGGTGCAGCCGAGATAGGTAAACTGGTTGACCGTTTTGAGTTTTGTGTGCCCGATGGAGATATGGGGGGGCTGGTAGTCATGGTGGGGAGCTGGCTGATGGAGGACCTCAGTTTTCTTCAGGCTGACTTCCAGGCCAAACATTTTGGCAGTTTCCGCAAAGCAGGACGTCAAGCGCTGAAGAGCTGGCTCTGAATGGGCAACTAAAGCGGCATCATCTGCAAAGAGTAGTTCACGGACAAGTTTCTCTTGTGTCTTGGTGTGAGCTTGCAGGCGCCTCAGATTGAAGAGACTGCCATCCGTGCGGTACCGGATGTAAACAGCGTCTTCATCGTTGGGGTCTCTCATGGCTTGGTTCAGCATCATGCTGAAGAAGATTGAAAAGAGGGTTGGTGCGAGAACACAGCCTTGCTTCACGCCATTGTTAATGGAGAAGGGTTCAGAGAGCTCATTGCTGTATCTGACCCGACCTTGTTGGTTTTCGTGCAGTTGGATAATCGTGTTGAGGAACTTTGGGGGACATCCGATGCGCTCTAGTATTTGCCAAAGCCCTTTCCTGCTCACGGTGTCGAAGGCTTTGGTGAGGTCAACAAAGGTGATGTAGAGTCCTTTGTTTTGTTCTCTGCACTTTTCTTGGAGCTGTCTGAGGGCAAAGACCATGTCAGTGGTTCCTCTGTTTGCGCGAAAGCCGCACTGTGATTCTGGGAGAATATTCTCGGCGACACTAGGTATTATTCTATTTAGTAGAATCCTAGCGAAGATTTTGCCTGCAATGGAGAGCAACGTGATTCCCCTGTAGTTTGAGCAGTCTGATTTCTCGCCTTTGTTTTTGTACAGGGTGATGATGGTGGCATCACGAAGATCCTGAGGCAGTTTACCTTGGTCCCAACAAAGCTTGAAAAACTCATGCAGTTTGGCATGCAGAGTTTTGCCGCCAGCCTTCCAGACTTCTGGGGGGATTCCATCCATACCTGCTGCTTTGCCACTTTTCAGTTGTTCGATTGCCTTATATGTCTCATCCAGGGTGGGAACCTCATCCAGCTCTAGCCTTAGGGGCTGTTGAGGGAGCTGGAGCAGGGCGGAATCTTGGACTGAGCGGTTGGCACTGAAAAGAGATTGGAAGTGTTCTGACCATCGGTTGAGGATGGAGATCTTGTCGCTGAGGTGGACTACAGCAACACTATCCCCTTTCGAGATCGCTTTGTCTCCATCTCGAGAAGCAAGCTTTATGCAGACATTTTTTTTTAAACAAACCTACCAACTACACTTCTTCCCATCCTGTCGCCTGCAAGAATTCTATTCCTTTCTCTCAATTCTATTGTCCCCATTGTATCTGCTCCCAAAATGAGATCTTCCAGTCCAGATCATCTGAGATGACCTCCAAAAACGTGGTTTCCCCTTCACCACCATCAACTCAGCCTTTACCTGCATATCCTCTATTTCCTGCTCATCTGCTCCCTGATGCAACAAAAACAGGATTCACCTTGCCCTCATGTACCGCCCCACAAACTTCTGCATCCAACACACTAGGGTGGAAATGAGGAGGAACTGCTTTTCACAGAGGGTGGTGAATCTGTGGAATTAGCTGCCCATTGAAGCAGTGGAGGCTACCTCAAAAAACATATTTAAGACAAGGTTGGATAGAATTTTACATAGCAAGGGAATTAAGGGATATGTGGAAGATATCGGGAGATGAGCCCATCATCAGATCAGTGATGATCTCATTGAATGGCAGAGCAAGCTTGATGGCCCAGATATCCTGTTCCTATTTCTTACGTTTTTATGATTGCACCAGGCTGGATACAAATGTTATCAAAACAGCTGTTGATGACGGTGCCCAACCAAATCGTTCAGGGTTTTCGCCAATGATAAGCCCAGGATGAACAATGAAATCTGGAACTTGCTACTGTGGCAGGGCCTTAATGACATAACCTGCTATAAAACCAAATCAGGTGCAGTAATAGATACAAAAACTCTACTTCCTGATGAACTTAATTCATTCTATGCTCATTTTGACGACCAGAACAATGAGGAGCCACTGTGCACAACTATGTCCCCGATGAACCTCTACTGTCAGTAGACGAGTTTGATGTGCAGGCTACCTCCAGGGGAATGAATCAAAGGAAAGCATCTGGTCTGGACAGAGTACCCAGATGAGTATTGAAAACCTGTTCGGACCAACTTGCCAACGTATTCACAAAACATCTTCAACACCTCACTCTGACAGGGCGTGAGAACCACCTGTTTCAAACAGGCCTGAATTGTATGTGCCTAAGAAGAGTAACTTGCCGAAATGACTACTAACCAGCGGCACTCACATTCACAGTGACGAAGTGTTTTGAGAGGCGGCGGTTGGTGTATGAGCAGAGACATGCATCCATTCCAATTTGCCTACCATAGTGACAGGTCTACAGCAAATGCCATCTAACTCACTCTACAGAAAATCCCAGAACACATGGACAGCAAAGACTCATTCATCAGGATGCTCTTTATCAACTACAGTTCAGTATTCATCCCCTCAAAATTAATCAGCAAACTCCAAGACCTGGCCCTCAATACCCCATTGAGTAATTCAATCCTGGATTTCCTCATCTGAAGACCACAATCAGTACCGGCGCACTAAAAGGCTACATTACAGCTCTCTGCTCTACATCCCTTTACGTCTATGACTAGATGGTTTAGTATGATAATAACAAATTTACTGATGACATGGTAATGGGTTGAATCAAAGGGGGTGTTATAAGTTCAGAGGGCCCCAAAACCCAGCAGCAATAGAAATTCACCAAGACAAATTCCTACTTAAACAAAAGTCATTTTTAATTTTCTTTAAACATAAAAACAGGATCAATCTTTAACTTATCACCCCTTCAAGTTCACCAGTATCAGCCAATTCTTATACTGTGCACAGAATTTAACATTTATGAATTTTAATCAAGCTCCAGTGCTTAAAGGTAAATGGTTACCGCTCATGAAGGTTTTTTTGGTTTCAGAGATTTGTTGCATGTTGGACACACATAAATTGATTTCCTATGATCAGCCACTTCAGTGTTTTGCTGAAGAAACTTGCCCCATCATGGGTTTTCCAAATGATAACCTTCCAGGTCACCACAGAGTTACTCTTGTTTCCCTTATTTCAGAAGAAACACTCTAGCCAGCCATTTCCTCTTGTATGGAATAAAAGGGTTTTCAACAGGCTGAACTCAGAACTCACAACCCATCTTCAAAATGGGGTTTTTTTCAACAAGCTGCCAGCTTGCCATGTTGCAGCCTCCCAAAAGCTACTGCAGAACTCTCAATTAAATTACCTCTAATTGATATTCCCTGTATGTTTAAACTTAATTGACAACAATCAAACTCAAAATACGTTTAGCAAAATGTTTGTTTATAAAAACAAATCTCAATCTTGGCTACCTACATTCTTTAAATATTATATAATCTATTCTCTTGCCAGAAGGAAATTCCAGAGAATAAAGCACAATATTTAACAACCAAACTATTATTTGAATCAGTGTAGCATCTTTGAAAAAGAGCACCAGCTACTAATGGGAGGTTAGCAGTAAGTCCATATAATTGGTAAAGTGTTTTTGATTTACATGTGCATTTGTATTTGTGGATTTTCTGCTATGGAGGAACATAGGAAGTAGGAACAGGAGTAGGCCAAAAATGGCCCATCGAGCCTGCTCCGCCATTCAATAAGATCATGGCTGATCTAATTTATGACCTAACTCCACCTACCTGCCTTCTCCCCATATCCCCTAATTCCTCTATCATGTAAAAATTTATCTAACCAAATTTTAAATATGTCTAATGAAGCAGCCTCAACCACTTCCCTGGATAGAGAATTCCAAACATTCACTACTCTCTGGGAAAAACTATTTTTCCTCATCTCTGTCCTAAATCTACTCCCCTGAATCTTGAGACTGTGTCCTCTCATTTTAGTTTCCCCGGCCAGCTCAAAAAACCTTCCCACATCTATCCTATCCATACCCTTCATAATCCTATATGTTTCTATAAAATCTCCTCTTATTCTTCTGAACTCGAGCGAATACAATCCAAGACGATTTAATCTTTCATCAAAAGTCAATCTCTTCATCCCAGGGATCAACCTAGTAAACCTCCTCTGGACCGCCTCCAAAGCCAGTATATCCTTCCTCAAATATGGAGACCAGAAGTGGACACAGTACTCCAGGTGCGGTCTCACCAGTACCTTATACAGTTGCAACATTACCTCCCTACTTCTGAATTCAATTCCTCTAGCGATGAAGGCCAACATTCCATTTGCTTTCTTAATAACCTGCTGCACCTGCAACCTAACTTTTTGTGATTCATGCACAAGCACTCCCAAGACCCTCTGCACAACAGCATGCTGTAGTTTTTCACCCTTTAAATAATATTCAGCTCTTTTATTTTTCTTGCCAAAGTGGATAACCTCACACTTACTAACATTGTACTCCATCTGCCAGACCTTTGCCCACTCATCCAGCTTAACTATATCCCTCTGCAGACTCTCCACATCCTCATTACAATTTGCTCTTCCACTCAATTTTGTGTCATCCACAAACTTGGCTACACCACATTTTGTCCCCTCCTCCAAGTCATCAATGAAAATGGTGAACAGTTGTGGGCCTCGCACCAACCCCTGTGGCACCCCACTTACCACTATCTGCCAACCTGAAAGACTCTTTGCCTCCTGTCAGACAACCAATTTTCGATCCATGCCAATATACTTCCCCGGACTCCACTTTCCTGTAACTTACTGAGAAGTCTCTTGTGCGGCACCTATCAAACGCTTTCTGGAAATCCAAATATACAACATCAACCTGTTCCCCTCTATCCACCGCACCCATTATATCCTCAAAGAATCCTAACAAGTTTGTCAAACAAGATCTTCCCTTTTTAAAACCATGCTGCGTCTGCCTGATTGAACCCTGACGTTCCAAAAGTTTCACTATTTCATCTTTAATGACGGTTTCAAGCATTTTTCCAACTACAGACGTCAAGCTAATTGGCCAATAATTTCCAGTCTTCTGCCTACATCCCTTCTTAAAAAGTGGCGTGACATTTGCTGTCTTCCAGTCTGCGGGGACCTGCCCAGAATCCAAGGAATTTTGGTATATGACCACCAATGCATCAACTATAACTTCTGCCATTTCCTTCAGAACCCTTGGATGCATATCATCAGGACCAGGTGATTTGTCTGGCTTTAGTCCCATTAGTTTCTCCATCACTACTTCCTTAGTAACAACTATTTTATCAAGGCCCTTCCCAACATTCGCAACCTTAACTCTGCACTTGGGCATGCTGGACGTATCTTCCACCGTGAAGCCTGACACAAAATATTTGTTCAATGCCTCGGCCATTTCCTCATTTTTTGCTACCAGTTTTCCTTTCTCATCCTTCAAGGGTCCTATGTTAACTCTGGCCACCCTCTTCCATTTTATATATTTATAAAATTTTTTGCTTTCTGTTTTTATATTTTGTGCCAATTTACTTTCATAATCCTTTTCCCCATTTCTTATTACCTGCTTTGTAACCCCTTGTTGTCTCTTAAAGTTATCCCAATCTTCCAGTTTCCCACTGCCCTTTGCAGCTTTGTACACCTGCGCCTTCAATTTTATACTCTCCTTTATTTCCTTTGTAAACAATGGTTGATTTTCCCTCCCTTGCTGCCCTTTTTCCTGACCGGAATATATTTTTGTTGAGCATTACAAAATATTTCTTTGAAAATCTTCCACTGTTCCTCAACTGTTTCATCAATTACCCTGTGCTCCCAGTCCACTCTGCCCAATTCCTCCCTCATCCTATGGTAGTCACCCCTGTTTAAGCATAATATATTAGTTTTAGATCTAACTATTTCCCCCTTCCATCTGAATGAGAAATTCATCAATGATCGCTATTTCCCAGATAGTCTCTGACTATTACATCATTTACTCTACCTATCTCATTGCACAACACTAGATCCAGGAGAGCATTTTCTCTTATTGGCTCCTTAACATGCTGCTCAAGAAAGTTATCGTGGATGCATTCTATGAAGTCCTCTTCCAGACTCCCACGACCAACTTGATTTTCCCAATCTATGTGGAAGTTAAAGTCCCCCATGACTACTGCCGTATCATTATTATATGCCTCACTTATCTCTATTTATTTCCTGTGCCACTAAACTATTGTTATTTGGTGGGCGATAGATAACACCCACCAATAGATTGCCTCTACTTCTGGTTTGGGAAAGCTCTATTGTTTGCTGAATCATTTTTAGAACAGAATTGTAGATAATAGCTTGTTTCTTCGATTTAAAATTTTTTTTAGACATACATCACAGTGTCGCATTCTCAATAACCTCATGCAGAGACTGACCATATCGTATGGTCAAAGGGTTTAATTTTTTGAAACATTCAGCATATAACAACATGCTTCTGGCCTGGATCCAAGGCTGGAATTGAGGGAGGAGACTAGGGCTCTCAGCCTTTATTGAGAAAGTACAGGGAGGAGTTACCAGGTCAGAGGTGGGCCAACCTGATCAATCCAGTGAGGTCCCCCACCTGCATTATCGTGTTCCACCACACACACTAACAGGCCATTTTGACCCATGAGCCCATACTGCCCAATTGACCTACAACCTCTGGTGTGTTGTTTTTTTAAACGGTGGGAAGAAACTGGAGCACTCAGAGGAAATCCACATGGACACGAGGAGTGCAGGATTCGAACCCAAGTCCCAGTTGCTGGCACTGTAACAGTGTTGTGCTAACCACTACTCTAGTGCTGGCTGCTCTTCGATATTTTATTTTTTGTGTTGCAACAAGCCCAGTATTCTGATGCATATTTGTTTTTTTTTAAACTTTATATATTCGTTCAAAATACAGATAAGTAGCATATATAACAATAAACTAAGCATGAATGATATATTTTATATATATATATAAAAGAAAAAAAAAGAACCCCCCCCCCTTTCAGCCAACTCTCCGAAAGAGAGCCATAAAGAGAAGAAATAAATTAAAGAAAAATTAAGCATACATATTAAGATCTAATCAATGTAAATCAAAATGTAAATATTCTGAATGTATCAACCACTTATTAATAAAAAATTATAGTTATCATGCAAAACATATTTAATTTTTCCATTATTAAACAATAGTTCATCTCATTATGCCATCTATTAATATCAATCATATTTGTATCTTTCCACGAACTAGCAATATATTTTTTCACTACAGATGCATATTTGTTAATGTGTATCTTAAAATGAACATCTTAAAAATCTGTGCTTGCTTATCTGTCAGATTTTCATGTACACTCCCATCAAAATCAATGGCTTTAAAATTGAATAACATTGTAAGGATGGTAACTGCTGCCTAAAGACTCATTTTGAGCTGAAGGGTTGCTTCCGCCCATATTAGTTAGGGACACTCAGTAGACATCTAAAGGTCACACCTAAGATAGGCGTTAGTCAATTTGTCAAATTGGTCTCCAATATCTGCAAAATATACCAGGTAGGATCTGGATAATTTCAACTGAAATCTGAAAAGTTCAATGTTTTTCTTAACATTTTTTTTATAACAAATGTATTCCTAGCCTTCAATTAAAATCACAGGCAATACTCTATACCAGTCATTCTTAATCGTTTTTTCCAGCTGTGACCACCCCCTCCACCTTGCTTCTCAGGACTCTGCTCAAAGTTTATGGGCCCCCTTCCCCTTGAAACAGTCAAGTTTTGGTTTCTTCTGCTCTTTTCTCCTACTATCTTCATTTTAAAAATTACAATATTTGTTACATGAGGTGAAAAGAAAACAAGATTTTTAGTTAAATATGTTGTGGACCACAGGAGGGCTGTAAGGCCCCTGTTAAGAATGGCTCCTCTAACCTGTCCTTTTTCTTCTGCGGCACTCCCATTGATGCCCTCAACCCACACTATCATCCAAATTAGGTGCAGTCATAACTTTATTACACCTAGGATTTCAATTGGTACCTGTAACACATAAAGCTCCTGTACCAGTTTGTCTTGGTCTTGCTGCTGACCTTATCAAGCACCCACAATTTGAAACTTCTCAGTCAAGATATTCTCTTTTGAACATTTTCTTTTCAGAAATTACCTCAACATTTGACATATTTTTCATCAAAGATTTTTAAAGACCTTAATCTGGCATGAAGCAGACATCTGTTCAAGATGCAATTGAAAATATAAATACGCCATTTCTTTCTATGATGTTTTAACAAAGTGTACTATGTATACCAATGTACTTTTTATTAGCTTTCAAATTTTATATTGTTGCTTTCAATATTTGTATTGATCTTGCACTTTGTAAAAGATATGTGGTGTAATAAGGATTGAGCATCTCTTAAATGTGGCGTTCTTAGAATTTCATAGATTTTATAATCATGGGGACCACTTTATGTTGTGAAGCACATGAGGTTAGCTGTAGTCATTGAGGGCTGGTGTATTACCTGAACAAATATGCAGTGCCATGGAAAGTGAATCACATGAGAGAGTAGGTAAGTAATGAAGTAGACATGCAGGAACAATGTGTACAAATCCAAATATATCACCAACTCTCGGCGACAAATTATAGCCATTACATAATAAACTTGAAGCTGCTAGAAATTAGATATTCATAAAGGCATATCAAGGTGGCTAGCTTGATGGCAAACCTGGCAGGGTACTGGATATTTGTGCCAACTAACTAGCTGTTAACAGATATTTTCAATCTCACTGCTGTGGCCAAATGTTCCCACTTACTTCAAAACAGCATGATCCTGGTGCCCAAGAAGAGCAGAGGGAGCTGCCTCAATGAATATCACCTAGTAACCCTCACATCTACTGTAATTAAATGCTTTGAGAGGTTGGTCGTGGCTAGAATTAACTCATACCTAAGAAAAGACTTGGAGCTACTGCAACTGGCCTATTGCCACAATTGTTCCACTGTAGATAAAATCTACAGCCCTGGATCCTCTCAGCCCTGGATCACCTGGACAACAGCAATACCCACATGAAGCTATAAAGCACAAAAATCTGCAGACATCATGGTTGAAGTAAAAACACAAAGCTGGAGAAACTCAGCAGATCAAGCAATGTCCTTTATGTAGCAAAGGTAAAAATACAAACTGACATTTCGGGCTTGAGGCCTTCATCAAGGTATGGAAAAATATCAGGAGATTCCCAAACAAAAGAGTATGGGGGAGGGTGGTTGCAAAGGTAGGAGGTGATAGGTGGAACAGGCAGGGAGGGGACAGCAGCAATCAATGGGAGGAGGGATGGCTATGTGAATAGAGAGGGAACAGTGGGGGGAGGAGAATTGTAAAGGAGAAGGGAAGGTGGGAGGGGGGGAAGAGGAGAGCAGGTTAGCAGAAAATGGAATATTCAATGGTTTTTTTTATTTTTCACACTATGAACCATATTAACCAAAATACACACAAACATTTCCCTCTTGAATATACACAATGGCATTTTCTCCCGTTTTTCCCCCCTCCCTTCCCTCCCTCCTTCCCACCCCCTCCCTACCCACGAAATGTTCAACATATTCAATACAAGAAACCCATTAAACAATGTCATCACACAATGAAAATAAACAAGAAAATTATGTCATCTACTTTTACACACTGGGTCAGTTCATTTGGTCTTCTTCTCATTCTATCATTTTCTCATTTTAGGGGGTGGAGCTTCGCGGTAGGCCCTCTCTGTTGTGTTCCATGTACGGTTCCCAAATTTGTTCAAATAATGTGACTTTATTTTTTAAATTATGTTATTTTTTCCAATGGAATACATTTATTAATTTCCATGTACCATTGCTGTATTCTCAGGCTCTCTTCTGATTTCCAAGTTGACATTATACATTTTTTTGCTACAACTAAGGCTATCATAATAAATCTTTTTTGCGTTTCATCCAGTTTGAGGCCTATTTCTTTACTTCTTATATTACTTAGAAGAAAGATCTCTGGATTTTTTGGTATGTTGCTTTTTGTGATTTTATTTAATATCTGATTTAGATCTTCCTAAAACTTTTTCACTTCCTCACATGCCCAAATTGCATGTACTGTTGCTTCCATTTCCTTCTTACAGCGAAAACACCTATCTGATAATGTTGGATCCCATTTATTTAACTTTTGGGGCATGATATATAGCCTGTGTAACCAATTATATTGTATCATGCGTAACCTCATGTTTATTGTATTTCTCATAGTTCTGGAGCATAGCTTTTCCCATTTTTCATTTTTTATCTTTATGTTTAGATCTTGTTCCCACTTTTGTTTGGATTTACAGCTTATTTCCTCGTTCTATTTCTCTTGCAGCTTGATGTACATGTTTGAATAAATCTTTTAATTATCATTGTGTCTGTAATCACATATTCAAAGCTGCTTCCTTCTGGTAATCTCAGCCTGCTTCCCAATTTGTCCTTCAAGTAGGTTTTCAGTTGGTGGTATGCAAACATTGTACCGTGAGTTATACCATATTTGTACTTCATTTATTCAAAAGGTAATAAATTATTTCCCAAAAAACAATTTTCTATTCTTTTGATCCCTTTTCTCTCCCATTCTCTAAAGGAAAGGTTATCTATTGTGAAAGGGATTAGTTGATTTTGTGTCAATAATAATTTTGGTAGTTGGTAATTTGTTTTTTTTTCCTTTCTATGTTAATCTTCTTCCAAATGTTGAGCAGATGGTGCAGTTCTGGTGAAATTCTATGTTGCACAGTTTTTCATCCCACTTATAAAGTATATGTTCAGGTACCTTCTCCCCTATTTTATCTAGCTCTAACCTGGTCCAATCTGGTTTTTCCCTTGTTTGATAAAGATCTGATAGATATCTTAATTGTGCTGCTCTAGAATAATTCTTAAAGTTTGGTAGCTGTAAGCCCCCTTGTTTGTACCATTCTGTTAATTTATCTAGCGCTATCCTCAGTTTCCCCACTTTCCATAAGAATTTCCTTATTATTTTCTTTAGCTTATTGAAGAATTTCTTTGTTTAAGGGAATTGGTAACCATTGAAATAAGTATTGTATCCTTGGGAAGATATTAATTTTAATCCAATTTATCCTTCCTATCAGTGTTAGTGGTAAATCTTTCCAATGTTCTAAGTCATCTTGTAATTTCTTCATTAATGGCTGACAATTTAATTTATATTGATGGCCTAGATTATTATCTAGTCTAATAGCTAGGTATCGGATTGCTTATGTTTGCCATTTAAATGGTGATTCTTTCTTAAACTTTGTGAAATCCGCATTATTCATTGGCATCGCTTCACTTTTATTTGCGTTGATCTTGTACCCCGATATTTCTCCATATTCCTTCAATTTCTTATGTACTTCTTTTATTGATAATTCTGGTTCTGTTAAATATACTATGATGTCATCTGCAAATAGACTGATTTTATATTCCTTCTCTTTTATTTTTATCCCTTTTATTTTATTTTTTGTTCTTATCAGTTCTGCCAAGGGTTCTATAGCTAAAGTGAACAGTGAGGGAGATAGTGGACATTCCTGCCTAGTTGACCTGCTTAATTTAAATTGGTTCGATATGTATCCATTTACTGTCATCTTCACCAATGGTCCCTTATATAATGCTTAAATCCAATTAATATATTTCTCTGGTAGGTTGAAGTTCTGTAGTACTTTGAATAAATAATTCCATTCTACCCTGTCAAAGGCTTTCTCTGCATCTAAAGCAACTACCACTGTTGGCATCTTATTTCCTTGTACTGCATGGATTAAGTTAATGAACTTACAGATATTGTCCATTGTTCGTCTTTTCTTAATAAATCCAGTTTGATCTAGTTTTACTATTTTTGGTACACAGTCAGCCAATCTGTTTGCAAATAGTTTTGCTACTATCTTATAATCTGAGTTAAGTAGAGATATTGGTCTATACGATTCTGGTCTTAGTGGATCTTTCCCTGTCTTTGGTATTACTTTAATTATTGCTATTTTACATGAATGTGGCATGTTTTGTGTTTCTTCTATCTGGTTCATTACTTCCAGGAGAGGAGGAATTAATAACTCTTTAAATGTTTTATAGAATTCTATTGGGAGTCCGTCCTCTCCAGGTGTTTTATTGTTCAGTAGCTTTTTTAATATATCCTGTATTTCCTCTATTTCAAATGGTTTTATCAATTTGTTTTGCTCCTCTTCTTGCAATTTTGGTGGTTCAGTTTTAAATGGTCATCTATTTTGTCTTATTTCCCTTCATTCTCAGTTCAGTATAATTGCTCGTAGAATTCCTTGAAGTTTTCATTGATCTCTGTTGGGTTATATGTAATTTGTTTGTCCTTTTTCCTTGATGCCAATACCGTTCTTTTAGCTTGTTCTCTTTTAAGCTGCCAAGCTAATATTTTGTGCGTTTTTTTCTCCTAGCTCATAATACTTCTGCTTTATCTTCATTATGTTCTTCTCCACCTTATACGTTTGTAGTGTTTCGTATTTTATTTTTTTGTCCGCCAATTCACTTTTTGTTGTATCTTCCCTTGTTACTAGTTCTTTTTCTGTACTTACTATTTCCCTTTCCAGCTGTTCTATTTCCCGATTGTAATCCTTCTTCATCTTAGTTACATAACTTATTATCTGCCCTCTGATGAAGGCTTTCATTGCATCCCATAATGTAATTTTATCTTTCACTGATTCCGTATTTATTTCAAAGTACATTTTATTTGGCGCTCAATGAATTCTCTAAAATCCTGTCTTTTAAGTAGCATGGAGTTTAATCTCCATCTATACGTTCTTGGTGGGATGTCCTCCAGCTCTATTGCTAATAACAGGGGTGAGTGATCCGATAACAATCTAGCTTTATATTCTGTTTTCCTAACTCTCCCTTGGATATGGGGTGACAACAGGAACAGGTCAATCCTTGAATATGTTTTATGTCTACTCAAATAATATGAGTATTCCTTCTCCTTTGGGTGTTGTCTCCTCCATATATCCAAAAGTTTTATTTCCTCCATTGATTTAACCATAAATTTGACTACTTTGTTATTTCTACCAGTTTTTTGTCCTTTTTATCCATCTTTGAATCCAAATTAAAGTTAAAGTCCCCTCCTATCAATATATTCCCCTGCGTATCTACAATCTTCAAAAAGATGTCTTGCATAAACTTTTGATCTTCTTCATTAGATGCATATATATTGAGCAAATTCCAAAATTCTGAATATATCTAATACTTTATGGAATAGTCAATGTTAATGCTATCTGGCTGGAGAGTGCCCAGACAGAAAATCAAGTGTTGTTCCTCCAATTTGTGGGTGGTCATAAGGCCATTGACAGACAAGTGAGTGTGGTAATGTGAAACAGAACTGAAATAGTTGGCTACTGGGAGATCTCTGTCACTGGTGTGGATGGACCAAAGTTGCTTAGCGAAGCAATCTCACAAACTGCGCCAGTCCCAGTGATGAAGGGAAGGTCACAAAGGGAGCACCAGATGCGAAATTCAGTCCTGCAGGTACACAAGTGAAGTGTTGATTCACTTGAAAGGCCTATTTGGGGCCCCAGACCATGGTGAGGAAGGAGGTTTAGGTGCAAGTGTGGCACCTCCTGTGGCCACAGGAGAAGGTGCTGGGGGGGGGGGGGGTGGAAAGGAAGGATGAGTGCATGAGGGAATCACAGAGAGAACGGTCCCGAAGGAAGACAGAGAGGGGAAAATATGTCTGGTGGTGGGATCTTGTAAGTGTTGGAAATTCAGGAGGATAATATCTTGAATGTGGAGACTGGTGGGGTGGTAGATGAAGAAAAGGGGGATTTTATGTTTGTTGCATCTGGGGGCAGAAGGGGTCAGAGCAGATGAGCAGGAATTGGAAGAGATGTGGGTGGTGGTGGTGGAAGGGAAGACACGTTTGTGGAAAATGGCTGACATTTTGGAACATCTGGAATGGAAGACCTCATCTTGGGAACAGATGTGGCAGAGATGGAGAAATTGAGAGAAGGGGATAGAATTCTTGCAGGAGACAGGGTGTGAGGAAGTGTCGTCAAAGTAGTTGTGGGAGTTAGTGAGTTTGTAATATATGTCAGTGGAAAGCTTGTCTCCCAAGATGGAGACAGAGAGTGTTGTCAGGGATGAACCAGGTGAGTTTGAGATCAGGGTGAAAGTTGGCCATGTGGTGGATGAAGTTGAGAAGTTCATCACAGGTGCACGAGGCAGCCCCGATGTAGTCATCGATATTCTGGAGGAAGATTTGAGGGGTCTTTCCTGTGTAGGATTGCAGCATGTATTGCTCCACAAAGCCCACAAACAGGTAGGCGTAGCTGAAACCCATGCATGTACATCCGGTACCGCACGGATGGCAGTCTCTTCAATCTGAGGCGCCTGCAAGCTCACACCAAGACACAAGAGAAACTTGTCCGTGAACTACTCTTTGCAGATGATGCCGCTTTAGTTGCCCATTCAGAGCCAGCTCTTCAGCGCTTGACGTCCTGCTTTGCGGAAACTGCCAAAATGTTTGGCCTGGAAGTCAGCCTGAAGAAAACTGAGGTCCTCCATCAGCCAGCTCCCCACCATGACTACCAGCCCCCCCACATCTCCATTGGGCACACAAAACTCAAAACGGTCAACCAGTTTACCTATCTCGGCTGCACCATTTCATCAGATGCAAGGATCGACAATGAGATAGACAACAGACTCGCCAAGGCAAATAGCGCCTTTGGAAGACTACACAAAAGAGTCTGGAAAAACAACCAACTGAAAAACCTCACAAAGATAAGCGTATACAGAGCCGTTGTCATACCCACACTCCTGTTCGGCTCCGAATCATGGGTTATCTACCGGCACCACCTACGGCTCCTAGAACGCTTCCACCAGCGTTGTCTCCGCTCCATCCTCAACATCCATTGGAGCGCTTACACCCCTAACGTTGAAGTACTCGAGATGGCAGAGGTCGACAGCATTGAGTCCACGCTGCTGAAGATCCAGCTGCGCTGGATGGGTCACGTCTCCAGAATGGAGGACCATCGCCTTCCCAAGATCGTGTTATATGGCGAGCTCTCCACTGGCCACCGTGACAGAGGTGCACCAAAGAAAAGGTACAAGGACTGCCTAAAGAAATCTCTTAGTGCCTGCCACATTGACCACCGCCAGTGGGCTGATAACGCCTCAAACCGTGCATCTTGGCGCCTCACAGTTTGGCGGGCAGCAACCTCCTTTGAAGAAGACCGCAGAGCCCACCTCACTGACAAAAGGCAAAGGAGGAAAAACCCAACACCCAACCCCAACCAACCAATTTTCCCTTGCAACCGCTGCAATCGTGTCTGCCTGTCCCGCATCGGACTTGTCAGCCACAAACGAGCCTGCAGCTGACGTGGACTTTTTACCCCCTCCATAAATCTTCATCCGCGAAGCCAAGCCAAAGAAGAACTCATGGCTACTCACTTCCTCCAAATCAAATGAGAAGAGTTAAAGGAGAAGTTCCCCTAGGCTTTTTTTGTAATTGATTTCAACACCATCATACCCTCAGTACTAGTCAGCAAGCTTCAAAATCTGAGCCTATGCACCTCCCTCTGCAACTGAATCCTTGACTTCCTCATCAGAAGACTACAATCAGTATGATTGTAACAACATTTCCTCCTCACTGACAATCCCCACAGACGTGCTTCAAGGATGCGTGCTTGCTAGGGTAGCCATTTCCAAACTTCCAAAAAGGAGGACATGCAAAGTCAATGTCAAGGCAAGTTTAATAGGGGGGCACAAACTGCCATTCAAAAACTCTATCAGTGAGGGTCGTTGCCAGCGAATGCCCCCAATAGGTGGCGGCCTTGAGGCCATGGTCATAGATTAACATGTTTCAAAACAAAATTTATATAAAATTTGAACCATTTAAACAACAAATGCAAACAGATGATCACCTTAGTTATTTTATTAAATAAAAATTCTAACATTAAACTTTTTTTGTCTATAGAAATCCAGCAAAAACATAGCTATTTCAACATAAATCAGTGACTTTCTGCTAGAGCCTTTTTTTATTCAATGATTTATCATTCTGCATATTACATATAATGCATGCATTCATACTGTATAAATAAAGAACAAAAAAGAATGAATATGGAGCCTCACTCACCCTCCTTCAAAGCCTGACACGACTCCACTCAACATCGACAGGCAAGCATTGCCGAAGATCGCACCAGAACTATGCACCTGCGCTAAGCATTCCCGAATTCCCCATCTGCGGGCTAACCACGCACGCACTAACTGGCCCCAGTAAACTAACCCACTGTGCATACGCTGGCCAGCCCCGGTTCTTCAATCCATCGCACATGCACAGCGCCACTCACGGACCCCAGGATGCCGCATTTAACAGGTAAGTGCCCCCTCAATTGCCTTTTCTGCAGTTTCTGCCCCATAATTTGTCCTCCATTTGGGGGTCCAGACACAGGACAGAGTTCTCAAAAGCTGGACTGTCCGGCCACGCTAGAGTGTTTGGCCTCTGTTCTTTCCTTACACCCATGACTGTATGGCGAGGCACAATTATAATGCCATCTACAAATGTGCTGATGACACCATGGTTGTCAGTAGAATCACAGATATTTAATTGAGTGGTGTCAATACAACAACCTTGTACTCAATGCTAGAATTGATTGTGGACTTTAGGAAGAGGAATTCAGGAGAACATTAAACAGTCCTCATCGAAGTGTCAGCAGTGGAGAGGGTGAAGCCCTTCAAATTCCTGGGTGTCAACATCCTGAAGATCTATCCTAGAGCCATTATGTCACTGAAATGATGAAGAAGGCTTGCCAGTGGCTATATTTCATGGAGAGCATTCTGACTGGTTACATCACATTCTGGAGTGAAGGTGCCAAGGAGGCAGATTTTAAGTTTAGGAGAAAGGAAGGTAGGTTGAGGGTGGAAATTCCAAGGATGAGAGCTTTTGTAACAAGGCAAGGTTGACATAGCAAATTCAAGGGAGAGAAAAGGGCCAGTATCGGAGGAGTGCAAATTTATCAGCGGGTTACAGTCAGAGAATGACAGGACCCGATGCCGGTGAAGGAGAGCCGAGTCAGGCGAATTAACAATAGTTCATCTTTTAAGCTACACCCACACCACAGAAAGAGACTCAACGTGCAACCGGCGTGTTGATGGTCGGAGGCTTCAGCCAATCGGGTGGGCGCAGCGCGTTTGGGTGGTGACGCAGCGCGTTTGGGTGGTGACGCAGCGCGCGCGGTGTTGGCGGACGCTCCAGTCGCAGCGCGCGCGCGCGAAGTTGGAAGATGCTGCTGTCAGATGAGGCCGACCAAGAAGTGGAATGGCGTTGCCGCTGTCGGACTGCAGCAAGAGCCCGGCCGAGTTTGAGAAAGTCTTCCAAGAGCTGTGAGATTTATATTTTATATATTGAATGTAGCTTTTTTTTTACGTTATGAGCGGTAGTGGACGGTTGGAGCGTGGGTAATGGGAGCAGCGTTTCTACTGGCTGAGTAACTTTGGCATTGTTCATGAATGAAGTTTGTCATTCACACGTCTCACATGTGCGGACCCGAGGGGAGCGGGGACACAGCGCTCCAGCGGGGTCCATCCGCCCAGTCCGACTAATTTCACCCCCCACCCCCCGACGAGAAACAGAGTAGAGACCGACGGGATAGTGGCCGAGCGGTCATGGGCTCTGCTGTTGAAGAAACACAGGCGGCGGCCCATTGGCGACTCGAGGCGAGGCGACTGTGGCCAAGGGATTCATGCCAGGCTGCCGACTGCTGGAGACTGGATGAAGGGGTACCAGGTATTGGAGCTAGAGGATGCTGAAGGGTTCGTGATGGTGCCGGAGGTTCTGATCTGGAGCTGGATTCCTGATGGTTTGGAAGGGATTCTGTGGCTGCGGAAGTGCTGGAGCTGAATCTGTACTGACAATAACCACACCAGCAGTGCTAGTATAAGACAGCTTTAATAAACTAATATGTACACTAAGAGGTCTTGTCTCTCTGCAAGACGAACCTGGAAGGTTAGACCAGGGGTGTCAAACTCAAATTCACGGAGGGCCAAAATTAAAAACTTGGACTAAGTCGTGGGCCAAACTAAATATTTATTGAAAATTTTCAACAACATCTGCATGTTTTCTCTTCTTTCAACATATGTAATGTTAAACTTTTTCTTATTAAAATAAATGTTTAATAATAGTTTTGGTTAAACTCTTTCCAGAGAAGCATTAACAAATGAGAAATAAAATATAAAATAAAGTTTGCTGTAAAACCAGACTTCTTTTCATCTCCTCCACCTTCTGGAGCTTTTGCTTCTCGTTCAGATCCTTATACCTGTCCTGGTGTTTTGTTTCATAGTGTCGTCGTATGTTATATTCTTTAACTACAGACACGCTGTCTCCAGACACAAGACAAACAGGTTTGTCTTTTAAAATGATGAACATAGAGTCTGCCTCCCACCTGTCTTGAAAGGTCCTGTTTTCTGTCTTTCGTTTGGCCATTTTTCGTAAGGGGTTTATTACATGTGAGTTGGGCGACAGGTCGCAGATGCTAATGAAAGTAAAGAGAGGAGGTGGGGGCGATTAGCGGGCTGACGGGCCGGCGCCAACGCATTTTCAAAGCATTCTGGGATTTGTAGTATTAGCTGTGCATGCGCTATACTGGCGCAGCAGCTAGCGGGCCAGCTTTAATACATATTTGATATGATCTTGCGGGCCAAATATAATTATATAAATATAATTAAATTTGGCCCGCGGGCCTGAGTTTGACACGTGTGGGCTAGACTGTAGCTCTGGACAGCTTTATATACAAGGTCACCGGGATGACCCCTGATGACCTAGTAGTGTAATTACATATCACCACAGAATCCACAAACACTCGGTAGGTGCTTTTAAGCTGCAGTGCCTGGGTGCGATTAGTGGGGCAAAGGTGCCTCCAATACCTTTTAAGCTGAGAGGGGGAATAGCCCCAGTAAATCACCAACCTGGTGATTTTAAGGGGGATCCTGCCCCCGCAATGACGCAGTAAATGACGCGTCACGCACAGTTGTCTCCCCATTTCCCCCCATCAGCTGTCAGTCTCCCTTCCACCGTCAATTGTGCTCCCCCCGACCTGCGGCAGCTGACCCCTCTGATCATTGCACCCCCTCCCCGCAACATCAACCACTTACCCCCCCACCCCCTATCACATCGACCACTTCCCCACCCCTTATCACTCCGCCCCAGGCCCTAGCAGCGACCCCTCTCTCCCTCAGCTGGGGTTTTCCTGTAACACCATTGTGTAAGCGTTGACGTCACAGAAGTAACCAAAATTTTGCTGTTCAGGCAGCTGGTGGACGCGTTCTGGGTAAGTTTAACTGGGTCAGACCCTTTCAAGCTGCCTTATGAGTGGTGTGCTAACTGAAATTGCCCGGTTAACCCCTAATGACACAGAGGGGTCTCTCTTTCTCTGACTGTAAGAGGTGCTCCAGGCAATTTCTGCCAATGGCGAATCTGTCTGCCTTATGGCAGACTAAAATGAATTTTGTGTAATATTGCATTGATTTTTGTTACATAACAATAAATTGAACCTATTTATTGTAACTTCTCAGGTTAATAAAACAAGGACAAGAATGTATGTATAATGAATACAAAACACCATGAAGAGAAACTAATAAGAAGGATAAATAATTATTCACAATTAACTGTGATTGCAAAATATATACTGTGTCACTAATGTAGACAGCTTGTTGGTGTTGTCTTTATGGATATTTTGGATTCAAAAATTTCTTTTCCTCAGACTTTCAAAATCATTTTATTCCTATGTCTACATTTATAGTGTATTTTACTTTACAGAATTGAACCCTGACTTAATATTTTGATGTCTGATGTGTTCATCTTTTCTTCTACTATAAATAATGCTGCAGTGTCATTATTTGAAACGTTTGCCATTGGTTTTTCATTGACAATGTCACTTGGCTTTTCCAGGATCTCTATTCCACCTGGGCATCTTTTTTCCCTATCTCAATGGAATAAGAATTTTAGTATCCTTTTCAAGTTCCTTCATGCTCTACATCCTAATCCGGAAGAGTAAAATGTGGCATTATAGTAGCCCATGCACGGAAACATGGACTGGTCCACAAAATGGTAGAATGCGGCGACTGCGCGGACCTGAGGGTGACACCAGCTGTCATCCCAGGTGACCTCCTGCACAGCGGGAAGACGGAGAACTGTGGCGGGAACACCAGCTAATCCCATGTGGCACTGTGATGATGCAGTGCCCTGATGTCAGCGCCTGGGGCCCATATAAACATGACAGCCAATGCAATAAACCAGTCTCGACTTCAAGGTTTTGGTATGCGTATCATTCTTCTCTACATTGGTGACCCCAACAGGTCCAACCGGCAGTTGGACCTGAAGATGACGGACCACGTGGAGCCAGCAACCATCTATGCTATCTCATTCAGGCTCCTAATGTTTTGGTTGTCGCAGCTGTACGTGTGATTCAAGCAGACCAAAGCTCAGTTCCAGCTTCGACACATCGCCTCCACCGACACCTGCTACTTCTACGTCGTGAGCGCACGCGATCAAGACTCAGTTTCAAGGGTCATAGACTTCCTATGGCAGCCTCTGGAGCAAGGCAAATATGCAGCCCAAAAAGAGCTGTTAATGCACTTTCAGGCAGTCCTGGTGCGAGCGTGCTGCCCTATTGCTACATATAAAAGATGGATTGAGAGACAAGGCCACAAACCTTGCCTGCTGTTTGAGCAGATCTTTCTGGAGTAGGTGCCTGAGGGTATCCAACTCTTGCTTATGGATGAGGACTTCAGTGACCCCTGGAGGGTTGTGGCCCAGGAGGACATGCTCTGGAGAGTGAAGAGGGACACCAGCGCTACCGTAACCACATCAGCGAACCCCATGAACAGCTGACTGTGAGACCAAGACCAGGGAGAGGCAAGTTAATACCCCGGGACAATTCTACTACTATCTTCAGCAATGGGGTGCAGTGGGCCGTTGATGCCGCCCACCCTGTGGGTTTCCTGGAAACGTGCTGGCCAACCGTCATTGATGGCTGCAGTGGTTGTCCCACATGATAGTCTCCTCTACATTTGGAACTCGTTGTCGGGCAGGCATTTCCTGGTCAACACCAGTGCCGAGGTGAGCGTCCTGCCCCCTGCAACCCTCGACACCTGCAACAGCAAGCAGGGCCCAGCACTGAGGACAGCTCCATCTGGACTTTTGGTACCCACACCATCCCTCTTGGGTTCAGCAACGGCCTGTTTACACGGGCCTTCAACCTCACGGCAGTGGCGCAACTGTTCCCGGGGGCTGACTTCCTTCGTGCCTTCTACTTGCTTGTAGATCTTAAGGGACGGTGCTTCGCACCTGAACTTTTCAGACTCTACCTCTGGGGAAAGTCAAACTACCACTCCCCCACCACCCCCCCCCACCCCCCCCCCCCCCCAAAACACCTTGATTCTATAATGCTTTCAGATAACAAATTCACTTGCATCCTGGCGGAGTTCCTTTCAATAGTTCTCTGCAGCTGAGCCAAAGCACAGGGTAATGCACCTCATTCTGTCTGCAGGCTCCACACCAGAGCACGCCGATTCCCTCCCGAAAAGCTCAGCCTAGCGAAGGAGGAGTTCAAGAAAATGGAGGAGCTAGGGATTGGGTGGACCTCATCCGGAGTTACTACCAAATCCCAGTTCACCCCCAGGGCATCTCCAAGACCAGGATTATAACCCCCTTAGCTTGTTTGAATTCCTACTCATGCCCTTCAGTGTGAAAAATGCATCCTAAACTTTCTAGCAGCTGATGGACATGGTGGGCTGGGACTTCCCATTTGCTTTCATCTATTTGGATGATATCCTCATTGCTAGCCACAGCCGCAAAGGCCACGTCGCCCACCTGAGACAACTGTGCACCCAGTTGAGTGAGTTTGGTTTGACAATTAATCCCGCATAATGCCAATTTGGCCTGGACACTATTGATTTCCTGGGGCATAGAATAAACAAACATGGGGTAACACCCCTCCCTGAAAAGGTTGAGGTGGTCTGGCATTTTGCCAAGCCATGTGCAGTAAAAGCACTACAAGAATTCGCTGGTATGATAAACTTTGACTACACACATTCATACCTGGTGCATCCTGCATTCCAAGCCACAGTCAAGATGGTGGCTAGCAGGTTTCTCTGGCATGGCCTCCATAAGCAAATCATCCAGTGGGCCAAGACCTACATGAACTGCCAGTCCTCAAATGTGCAGACTCACACAAAGGCACCCACACAGATTTTTGAACCAGCACGGCGCAGTTCAGCCACTTATATATTGACATAGTGGGGCTGCTACCAGTTTCCCATGGGGCGAGATACCTGCTGATAATGGTTGACCGCTCCATCAGGTGGCCTGATACCACCACAGAAACCTGCGCCAGGGCACTCATCGACACATCGGTCTCCAGATTTGGGGTCCCAGAGCACCTAACCTCTGATGGGGGGTTCAATTTACCTTTTGGTTCTGGGCAATGCTGGCTAACTTCCTGGGGACACAACTCCACCACACCACAGTGCACCACCCTCAGGACAGCGGGTTAGCAGAGTGGTTTCACAGGCACCTGAAGGCAGCCTTGATGGGTCAAAAATGAGTGGACGAACTGCTTAGGGTCCTGCTGGGGATTTGCACCACGCCGAAGGAAGACTTAATCGCCTTGGCAATGGAGATAGCCTACGGTGCACCCTTAATCATTCCAGGGGAGTTCCTGGCCCCTGACAAACTCCTGGAAGACCCTGTAGCCACCCTTGAGAACTTGCGGTGAAAACTGGGCTCCCTGGTCACGCAACAACCCCCATCACACTGCCAGTTCATTATGTGTTCATGCAAAAGGGCACGCACCAGCCACCCTTCCAATGACCCTCGAGGGGCCCTATATGGTCATCAGGGACAACAGCTCTACTTTTGTCCTTGACAAAGGCGGTAAGGAGGAGACCTTTATCATCAACCGCCTGAAGGTGGTATATCTGGACTGCAACTAGTCTAAGTCTCCACTCCTCCCCTGCGATGCAAGGGCAGACCGCCCAAGTCAATGGACAACGGCCCGATCACTGATTTTGGTTGGGGGGGAGGAGAGGAGTCGAGTGGCGCCCCGGGCACAGAGATGTGGACCAGTCCACAAAATAGCCGATGAACGCGGTGACCATGCAGACCTGGGAGTGACACAGCTGTTATCCCAGGTGACCTCCCTCACGGCGGGAAGACGGGGAACTGTGGTGGGAATGCCGGCCAATGACACCATGCCCTGATGTCAGCCCCTGGGGCTCATATAAACACGATATCCAGTGCAATAAACCAGTCTCGATTTCAAGGCTTTGGTGTTTGTGTTGTTCTTCTCCATGCCCGCGTAGTGCAAATGCTACAGCATCTATTATTAACAGTGGCAAAGAAAATATTAAATCAAAAACTAGAGCAGACAAAATTATTGTATCTAGTGAAGTGCTCCAAACATCTTCAAATATTTACTATCTGTTGTGATTGAGTCACTAACGATACAAAATGATGGATGCTTTTAGGTCTTGACTCACCATTACAAGTAATCATTCACTTGGATACCCTTCGGCAGAATATACAAATCGTTGATTAGATGCAGCAAATATGCCAATGACCATGTTTGATGTGCTAAGTGACAAGATTAAATTTGGTCTGGATACTTGCTTCAAAATAAGTTAGCTGAAGGCCTCTGATACCTGGTTTGATGTAAGTCCATTAACACAGCCCCATTATCTTGTGTTCGGCTGTTTGAGTCAGCTAACTGTGGTTTGTTAGCAATACTATTTATGATAAAGCTGTGATTTTAAACTTAAACTGATGACTGCTTGCAATATATATTAGACCAGGTCTTGTAAAGACTAGTTCCTATATAAATGCACCCTTTATCCACATAATTCCACAAGCTATAACCTCTGCACTATCTATAATAATGATTTGGAGGAGGGGAAGATTGTAAGGTATCTAAGTTTAATGATGACAAAATGCTGCTTTATTTACATTTTCCAACAGGTGAAATCAGTGAGTGAAAACTTGGCAAATGTTATGATTGTACAGAGTGTTGCTAAGGTCACACCTTAAGTACTGTATGCAGATTTAGTCTCCTTTAAGAAAGCAAGAACCAATATTGGAAGCAAGATGTTAACAGTTGCTTTTTTTTTGTTTGGAGATTACTGCAGATTATACTCTTCCTTGCAGAAAGGGATATTGCTTCTGTGAATGGGTTTAAAGTGTCAGTGGTTCTCAATCATTTTTTTTCCCACTCACATACCACTTTAAATATTCTCTATTCCATAGATGCCCTGTGATTAGTAAGGGATTGCTTAAAGGTGGTATATAGGTGGAATGAAAAAGTTTTAAAACCACTGTTTTAATTGTACCAAAGGGTCAATAACAATTTTTCCTCAAACAATTGGGTCGAGAGCAATCGATCTCAACCTTCCATTCCCATTCACATACCTCCTTAAGCAATCCCTTAATCACAGAGCACTGGTGGCATAGAGATCACTTTTTTAAAAAAAATTTTTTATTTTTCACACCATAAACCACATTGACCATGATACATACATTTTCCTTTTCAAATATATACAGTGTCATTTTCTCCTCCCTCCTCCCATCCCACCCTCCCTACCTCCCCCCCCCATCCATTTAAAGTACAAAATCTAAGATACATTAAACCAGTCAAACAATGTTGTCATTCAATAAAAATAAACAAGAAATTCCACTGAGTCAATTCTTTTCATTTCCTTCTCCTTTCGTTAATTAAGGTAGTGAATGTCCCCGGTAGGTTTTCTCTATTGTGTTTCATGTAAGGCTCCCATATTTGTTCAAATATTTCTATATTATTTCTTAAACTATATGTTATTTTTTCTAATGGAATACATTTATTCATTTCTATATACCATTGTTGTATTTTCAAATTATCTTCCAATTTCCAGGTTAACATAATACATTTTTTTGCTACGGCTAGAGCTATCTTAACAAATCTTTTTTGTGCACCATCCAAATCAATTCCAAATTCTTTGTTTTTTATGTTACATAGGAGGAAGATCTCTGGATTTTTTGGTATATTGTTTTCTGTAATTTTATTTAATATATGGTTTAGATCTTCCCAAAATTTTCCTACTTTCTCACATGTCCAGATTGCATGAATTGTTGTTCCCATTTATTTTTTACATCGAAAACATCTATCAGATACTGTTGGGTCCCATTTATTTAACTTTTGAGGTGTAATGTATAGTCTGTGTATCCAGTTATATTGTATCATACGTAACCTCGTATTTATTGTATTTCTCATCGTTCCAGAACTTAATTTCTCCCATGTTTCCTTTTTTATCTTTATATTTAAATCTTGTTCCCATTTTTGTTTAGTTTTACCATTTGTTTCCTCATTCTCCTTTTCTTGCAGTTTAATATACATATTTGTTATAAATCTTTTGATTATCATTGTATCTGTAATCACATATTCAAAGTTACTTCCCTCTGGTAAACTCAGACTGCTTCCTAATTTGTCCTTCAAGTAGGATCTCAATTGGTAATATGCCAGCACTGTATCTTGAGTTATATTGTATTTATCTTTCATTTGTTCAAAGGATAATAATCTATTTCCTGAAAAACAATTTTCTATTCTTTTGAAACCCTTTTTTCTCCCATTCTCTAAAGGAAAGGTTATCTATTGTAAAAGGGAGTAACTTATTTTGCATCAATATTAGTTTTGGTAATTGGTAATTTGTTTTATTCCTTTCTATATGAATCTTTTTCCAAATATTGAGTAGATGATGTTAAACTGGAGAACTCCTACGTTGTACCAATTTTTCATCCCATTTATATAATATGTGTTCAGGTATCTTTTCCCCTATTTTATCTAATTCTAATCTAGTCCAATCTGGCTTTTCCCTTGTTTGATAAAAATCTGATAGGTAGCTTAATTGTGCGGCTCTATAATAATTTTTAAAGTTTGGCAGTTGTAAGCCTCCTTGTTTATACCATTCTGTTAATTTATCTAATGCTATCCTCGGTTTCCCCCCTTTCCATAAAAATTTCCTTATTATTTTCTTTAACTCCTTGAAGAATTTCTCTGTCAAGTGTATTGGCAATGCCTGAAGTAGGTATAATATCCTTGGAAAAATGTTCATTTTAATACAGTTTATCCTTCCTATTAGTGTTAATGGTAAAACTTTCCAATGCTCTAAATCGTCCTGTAATTTTTTCATTAGTGGATAATAATTGAGTTTATATAGATGGCCGAGATTTTTATTTATTTGTATACCTAGGTATCTTATTGCTTGCATTTGCCATCTGAATGGTGATTCCTTCTTAAATTTTGAGAAATCCACATTATTCATTGGCATTGCTTCACTTTTATTTACGTTAATCTTGTAACCCGACACTTCTCCATATTCCTTCAATTTCTTATATAATTCTTTTATTGATATTTCTGGTTCTGTTAAGTATACTATAACATCATCCGCAAATAAACTGATTTTATATTCCTTGTCTTTTATTTTTATCCCTTTTATATTATTTTCTGTTCTTATCAATTCTGCTAGTGGTTCTATAGCTAACGCGAACAATAAGGGTGATAGTGGGCATCCCTGCCGTGTTGACCTGCTTAAGTTAAATTGCTTTGATATATATCCATTTACTGTCACTTTCGCCAATGGCCCCTTATATAATGCTTTAATCCAATTAATATACTTCTCTGGTAAACTGAATTTTTGCAATATTTGAATAGATAATTCCATTCTACTCTGTCAAAGGCCTTCTCTGCGTCTAAAGCAACTGCTACTGTTGGCGCTTTACTCCCTTCTACTGCATGAATTAAGTTAATAAATTTACAAATATTGTCTGTTGTGCGTCTTTTTTAATAAATCCAGTTTGGTCTAGATTTACCATTTTAGGTACATACTCTGCTTATCTGTTTGCTAATAGTTTAGTTATTATCTTATAATCTGTGTTAAGTTAAGATATTGGTCTATATGACGCTGGTGCGAGTGGATCTTTCCCTTGCTTTGGTATTACTGTAATTATTGCTGTTTTGCATGAATCTGGTAAGCTTTGTGTTTTATCAATCTGGTTGATTACTTCCAGGAGGGGAGGAATTAATAAATCATTAAACGTTTTATAGAATTCTATTGGGAATCCATCCTCTCCTGGTGTTTTATTATTTGGTAATTTTTTTATTATCTCTTGTATTTCTACTATTTCAAATGGTTCTGTTAATTTATTTTGTTCTTCTATTTGTAATTTTCATAGTTCAGTTTTGGTTAAAAATTCATCTATTTTCCCTTCTTTCCCTTCGTTTTCAGTTTGGTATAATTGTTCATAGAATTCTCTAAAGTTTTCCTTGATCTCCATTGGATTATATGTGATTTGTTTGTCTTTTTTCCTTGATGCCAATACCATTTTCTTAGCTTGTTCTGTCTTAAGCTGCCATGCTAGAATTTTGTGCGTTTTTTCCCCTAATTCATAATATTTCTGTTTTGTCTTCATTATGTTCTTCTCCACCTTGTAAGTTTGTAATGTTTCATATTTTATTTTTTTATCTGCCAATTCTCTTCTTTTAGTTGTATCTTCCTTCATTGCTAATTCTTTTTCTATATTTACTATTTCCCTTTCCAACTGCTCTGTTTCCTGATTATACTCCTTCTTCATCTTGGTTACATATTATTTGCCCTCTAATGAATGCTTTCATTGCATCCCATAGTATGAACTTATCTTTCACTGATTCCGTATTTATTTCAAAGTACATTTTAATTTGTCTTTCAATTAATTCTCTAAAATCCTGCCTTTTAAGTAGCATGGAGTTTAATCTCCATCTATACATTCTTGGAGGGATGTCCTCTAACTCTATTGTCAATATCAAGGGTGAATGGTCCGATAATATTCTAGCTTTATATTCTGTTTTTCTTACTCTATCTTGCATACGAGCTGATAACAAAAATAGGTCTATTCTTGAGTATGTTTTATGTCTACCCGAGTAATATGAATATTCCTTTTCATTTGGGTGTTGCTTCCTCCATATATCCAAAAGTTGCATTTCTTCCATTGATTTAATTATAAATTTGGTTACTTTGTTCTTTCTGTTAATTTTTTTCCCAGTTTTGTCCATATTTGAATCCAAATTCAGGTTGAAATCCCCTCCTATTAATATGTTCCCTTGCGTATCTGCTATCTTCAAAAAGATATCGTGCATAAACTTTTGATCTTCTTCATTATGTGAATATACATTGAGTAGATTCCAAAACTCTGAATATATCTGACATTTTATCAATACATATCTCCCTGCTGGATCTATTATTTCCTCTTCTATTTTAATTGGCACATTTTTACTAATTAATATACCTACTCCTCTTGCTTTTGAATTGTACGACGCTGCTGTTACGTGTCCTACCCAATCTCTCTTTAATTTCTTGTGCTCCAATTCAGTTAAATGTGTTTCTTGCACAAATGCTATATCAATTTTTTCTTTTTTCAGTAAATTTAGCAGTTTCTTCCTTTTGATTTGGTTATGTATTCCGTTAATATTTAAATTCATATAGTTCAACGTAGCCATTTCTTACTTTGTTTATCTTCCCTTTCCGTTTCTCCATCATCACCTTTCCTTCTTATCCATTTCTGCTTTCTTGTTTTGAACACTTTATAAGACAACATTTCTAAAACTTCAAACATTTTCCTTATTCTCCTATTTAAAACTTATTTAACCCCATTCTCCCCTCCCCCTCCTGAGTTGCCCTTCATCCCTTGTCAGGCAACCACATTTCCCCTCTCCATTTGGATTTGCGAATTCACTCGCAAACGTCAACTGATTTTGTAGTGACCGTAACTCCTCCCCACCCAGTCCCCCCCAGAAAAGATTTCACTTTTCATATGTAACAAAGGTCACTCTTTTAATTCCCTCCTTATTCCCTCTATTCCCTTTCCCTCCCTTATTAATTCTTGTCTATACTCTATATATTTTCCTCTAAATACGGATACATTCATGTATACACACTATATATATATATATATATATATATATATATACACACATATACCTCTTTACACACATACATATAGTTCGTGGTCATTTTTACTCTCATTACATGTCTCATCTCTTTGCTTGTTTTGTAGTTGTTCTGCAAATTTCCTTGTTTCCTCTGGATCCGAGAATAGTCTGTTTTGTTGCCCTGGAATAACTATTTTAAGTACCGCTGGGTACTTTAACATAAATTTATATCCTTTTTTCCATAAGATCGATTTTGCTGTATTGAACTCCTTCCTCTTCTTCAGGAGTTCAAAACTTATGTCTGGATAGAAAAAAATTTTTGACCTTTGTATTCCAGTGGCTTTTTGTCTTCTCTTACTTTCTTCATTGCTTTCTCCAATATATTTTCTCTTGTTGTATATCTTAAGAATTTTACTAAAATAGATCTTGGTTTTTGCTGCGGTTGTGGTTTCGGGGCTAAAGTTCTATGTGCCCTCTCTATTTCCATTTCTTCCTGTAATTCTGGTCTTCTCAGGATCCTGGGGATCCAATCTTTTATAAATTCTCTCATATTCTTGCCTTCTTCATCTTCCTTAAGGCCCACTATCTTTATATTATTTCTTCTATTATAGTTTTCCATTATATCTATCTTCTGAGCTAACAGCTCCTGTGCCTCTTTAACTTTTTTATTAGATTCTTCTAATTTCTCTTTTAAGTTCTCTACTTCTATTTCTACAATTATTTCTCGTTCTTCCATATTTTCCACTCTTTTTCCTATCTCTGATATGGTCATTTCCATTTTATTCATTTTTTGTTCTGCATTCTTAATTCTTTTTATCTCATTAAATTCTTGTAATTGCCATTCTTTCACTGATTCCATATATTCTTTAAAAAAAGATACATCCATTGTCTTGTCTTTCTCTTCTTCCACTTCTTTCTGTTCTTCTTCTTCTTCCTCTGGATTGACCATCTGTTGTTTACTTGTTTTCTTTTTACCCTCTTCTTTCTTGTTGTCGTTATTGTCTGTGTTCTGCACCTGCTGCTGTGCTGCAGGTGTCTCTCTCAGCTGTGGAGATCAACTCCGCAACTCCCCCCTCCCATCAGTGTGTTTTTTTTCATGCGCGGTTGCGCACTTTTACTCGGCTCTGCGAGCCATTTTTGTAGTCCCGAGCCTGGGACTTCCACTGACCTGTGGGAGTGGGCTTCTCTCTCCGCGGCGGGCCTCTTCGGACAGGTAAGGCCTTCACCTTCTTTTTCCGACGTCTTTCCTTCTTCTTTTCTTCCCGTTGTTTTTGGTTTTTCTTTCTTCGCTGCCATTTTCTCCACACTTTTACTTTCAGTTTTTTTTGATTTTTATGTTTGTGTCTTTGCTTTTTTTCTATCTTTTTTTTACTTTTCTGGAGAGTTCCCCTACCAGCCACTACTCCATCACGTGACTCCTCCGCATAGAGATCACTTAAAGTAGTGTGTGAATAGAAAAAAAAATGTTTAAGAACCACTGTTTAAAGATATCTAGGTTATGCTCACAATTTATGCATGAATTCCTTGTACTGCTGTAATTGTGTCTTGGGGCATCCTGGTACATGACCATCATACAGAACCTTTCAACATTTCAGATTGTCCAATAAAATGTTCTTTGTTGTTATCATCGTAATGTAGAGGCCAGATGTTGGAAACGATGACTGAAAATGATCAGGTCATCTGTTTATTGATGGTGGAGAATTGGATTAAAATAAAATCAATGATACCAATCCTGGTATCTGGCTCTTATGGGGATTTGTCGATCGCAGATAAGTGAATTTGCCAGTAGCTTGAGATTGCATGTTGCATGATTGATGAGGAGGCTGCTGGTTAATTAAATTCTGGTTAAAGGGGATTTTACTGTACCTTGGTTTGTTCGCCAAGAAATCTTTCTCGTCCTGCAACCCAAAAACTGATGGTGGTCTTTTATTTCAATGAAAACGTGCAAATTCAGTATGGAAATTGGATTCATTGGACTTGTTAGGATTGAAACACTCTTGAGGTATTTGTTTAGTAATGAGAACTGAAGAAATTGAGAAAGATCTTATCAGAAATGTATTAGTGACAGTGAATCATAACAATTGATTTCTTTGTACATTTATACTGTTGATTATATTTTTGTTGCAGGTATAAATCTCTGCTTAGCAACCAAGCAAAAGTTGCTGAAAATCTTTCACTAAAGGAGAAACATTGTGTACCTAACACTGCATGGAGAAATTGTATAGCATTGCACAACTTGCGCCAAAGTACCAAAGTACCTCTTGATGATGTTCATAGAAGAGAGCGTTCCATGGAGTCTGAGGTTTTAATGGAAAAGAACAGCAGCAATAACGTGCCCATTGCTGGAATCTATAGTGCTGCAGATGAAACTGCAAAACTTTGTGCCAAAGCTACCAATGTAAATTGTGACATATTTTTGGGTAAAGCAAACACTGAGAATAATTTCTCTATCAGGAAACAAATGATCCAAACCCAGGGCTTAAGCCCCATAATTGTTAATGAAGGAAAAACTTCAGAAGCAGTGCACGATGATGATGAATCCATTTCAGTTAATTCTGGAGAGGATGACCGGGAAACTGTGACCTGTGACGAATGTACAGAGATGTTTTGGAAAGTGATTAATAAAAAGGAACCCAGGAAAAGGCGACGTGAATTAGACAAGAAGTCACCTTATGGTAGGATCACATTTTTCACTCTTTTACAAAACATTTGCTTAAATGGTAATTGTACAACATATAATTACAGAATAAGATATGAGAGTTTGTCATAAGTACAATGTACAGATGCACTGAAATCTTTTTTGCTGAAGGTACACAACGACACAATAAAGTCCAAAGTATAAATGACCATAATATGCTATAATTTAGAAAGAAAGATAGTAAGTGCAAAAGGATAAATAAATATCCAGTTTCAGTTAATGTGGGGTGAAAAAAAACTACTGTTTCAGTAGTGCAGCCAGATGTTTTGGAGAACCTGGAGTAGTTTATGATTAAGGTACATCAGGGAGTTTCGTGAGCTTGATGGCTGTTGGAAATGAACTGTTCTTGAAACTTGAGGGGATAGACTTCAGGCTTCTGTACCTATGTAACAGTAGAGCTGGTGGGAGTTGCTGTGAATTAAGAAAACCTTTCCAATTTTATTTCTGGATTGTCTTATTAGCACATGAACATCGCTATCTTTAACAATCTTGTCCCCAATCTACTGTGTGAAACAAGATGCAATTTGCATGAATTATGCTAGAAACTACCATTTGCAGTGATTATCTGTCCTTTACCTCTCCCCTTTATGCTTTTTAAATTATTTTTATTCATTTTAAACAAGAAATTTAAAAATATAATGAAAACCCATTATGAAGTGTGGTATATGGCTATCAGTACGTTAAGACAAGTAAAGATATATAAATTGAAAAACACATCCATAAGTCATATTCTGTAGTATATTATATTTAAACAGAAAAAGAGGAAAAAAAGGAGAAAAAGCAAAGAAAAAATTGCAGCCCTTTGCCTTTATTATATTTAACATTGAAATAAAATCAAAGAGCAAAAAAAGAAATTAAAGAAAAGATATAGGTTAAACAGTCAAACTATGCTAAAAAATTATAAAGTGGGGAAATCCCAGAGGAGATTACCAAATACCAGAGAACTGATTCTTTATTCAAACACACAAAAGAGAGTTGTTCTAGTGAACTGATGCGGACTCGAAAGGCCGACATGGCCTGTTTCCGCTCCGTAAATGGTTATATGGTTTTCTGTCATGAATGACCCCCCCCCCCACAACATCTTAAATTTTATACCTGAATTATTAACTGAATACAGAATCTTTTCCATATTCAATCAGGACATGATGTCCCCCAGCTATTGGCCATGAGTGGGTGGGGCAGTATTAAGCAAAATCGCACGTTTTGCCAAAGAATATAAAAAAAATTACGACTCTTAACTGAAGATAAAGGAACTCCATCTTTTCCTGTTGTACCAAAGGATTTGGCGTGAATTTTATATTCAGAATGAAAGATAGAGTGCAGAAAATCTCTCTGCAGTACTTTTCCAGTCTTGGACAAGTCCAGAACATATGAATTCATGAAGCTTCTTGCTTGCACCTGTCACAACTAAAACTTGCGTCAGGATAAAAGTGAGACAATTTAATTAGACACGTGTGCTCTATGTACCACTTTGAATTGCAATAAACAATAACAACCTCATAACAAAGTGCTGTTAACCATCTTAAAAATATCATCTGATATAGTCAAATTTAGGTCCCATTCCCAAGCATTTTTAATTTTAAGTAATGAGGCCTGTTTTAGGGAAATCAGAAATTTGAGACTTAAAAAAAAAATACCAGATTTGCAAATATCTGAAAAGATGAGAGTTAGGCAAGTTGAATGTACCAGAAAGCTGATTAAATGATGCAAAGCCACCATCAGCGAAAAGATGTTTAAAACATTGAATATCCACTCTACTCCATTGCTGAAAATCAATATCATGCAAAGAAGGTTGAAAAAGGTGATTAGTTAGAATAAGACTTGAGAGAAAAATTATGAAATGTAAAATGTTTTCTAAACCGCGTCCAAATTCTCACAGGTTGTCTATCAACTTAATTTAAAGAAATGGAAGTGAAGAGATGAGCATTAAATTAGAGAAATTTTTAGGGGAATTCAACTCCATGTCATCCATAATGTGACCAGAACGTAAGCTGTAATAAAATCTAAAGTTAGGTAGAGCAATACCACCATCCCTCTTGGGTTTCTGTAAGAAAACTTTGTTTAGACAAGGGTATCTTCCCTTCGATATATAAGACAATATAAGTAAATCAAAAAATGATTTGGGAACAAAAATTTGTACAAATTGAAAAAGATACAAACATTAAGGAAAAATATTCATTTTAATAGAATTAATATGGACAACTTAAAATGTAGACAATGGTGACCATTGAGTGAAGAACTGCTTCACTTGCTTTAGCAAAGTAAGATAGTTCTTAAAAAGATGTTTATAATTCTTGTAATTGTAATGCAGAGATATGTGAAATGGTTTTTAACAATTTTAAAAGGGAAACCAACATACATTGACATAGGAAAACTTAAAGGAAAAAATTCACTTCTGTGCAAATTAATTTGTAACCTGACAATTGAGTAAATTGTGAGAATAATGACATCATGAGGGATAGGAAGACAACCAGGTCTGAAATGAAAAACTAAAGATTATCTGCATAGAGAGAAATTTTGATTTTTTTTTTCCCCCTCCTCCACATCTCCGAGACATCCATACACTCTAGGAGTGCAATTGCTAATGCTTCAATGGCCAAATCAAAAAGTAATGGGTGCCATGTTGCAGAATGAAAGGCTGTGATTATTGTGAATTTGTAAGAATTGTAGTAATAAAATCAGTACCAAAGTTAAATTCTTCTAAAATCATAAACAAATATGACAATTTGTTGTGAGTGAGGAAACAGGTTTGGTAGGTCTTAGAGACAAGGACTCTGAACACCATTTTCGTAGGGAAGGATTTTATTTACAGAAGGCAAATATGGGAAAAACACACACACACACGAAAAATCACTATGATGA
Source organism: Narcine bancroftii (assembly GCF_036971445.1). Taxonomy (NCBI): domain Eukaryota; kingdom Metazoa; phylum Chordata; class Chondrichthyes; order Torpediniformes; family Narcinidae; genus Narcine; species Narcine bancroftii. The sequence continues at coordinate 233,027,277 of NC_091472.1, forward strand.
CTCAGTTCAAGCACGGCTCTATGCTTCAAGGGACACTAATTAAATGATCCCAACCCTTTTAACAATGTACATCTTACCAACCATTTCTCCAGCACCCTTCCACATTTCTAGGCCTGGAGTGAAGCAGGGTGGTCCTAAGCTGGCAAAGAGAGAGAACAAAGAACACGTGGCACCTTTTTATAGTGCTGGAAGGTCCAGCCTAGTTAGTTAGCAGGAGGCAATGGCTCAGTGCCAGGAAGGTTATTCCAATTATAACAATCAATGGCCCAAGGCCAAGTACAGGAAGGCTGGAGTGTCCAGTCCAGGTAATTTACATGGTAGCAACACCAAGGTTTGCGCTAATGGGTGGGGCTGAACCAAACCTTGATTGACAGCTGGTGTGTCCTTCGACTAAGTAGGGGGGAAGTGCTGTCACATGACAGCCACAACCCTTCCCAAAACACCATTCTACTCGATCAAAAGTTTTTTCTGCATCCAATAAGAGAGCACACCTCGGAACTTAGTCAGAAGGCAAATAAATAATGGTCAATAAATGACACATATCAAAATAGGAATACCAGTTTTTAATAAACCCCACCTGGTCTTCAGAAATAATTAGTGGAAAAAATATTTTCCATCCTATTGGCCAAAACCTTTGCTAAAATTTTAACATCAACATTCAATAGAGAAATTGGTCTTTAGGAGGAATATTCAGTTATAACTTTACCTTTCTTTGCTATTAAGGATATACAAGCTTTGTTGAATGATTCTGCAAGTTTACCCTGTTTAAATGAATCCACTAATGCCAAGACTTAGTAAGGTGACAACAACTTAGAGAATGATTTAAAAACACTGCTTCCATTAAATCACATTGTCATCTTCTCTGCTTGTCATATTCTAGCACTGGTAACCTTTGTCTCCATCTCCCTCCACAGTCTCCAGCTGCTTCTTCTGACATCTTCCTTCTGACTCCCTTTTCTCTCTTCTCTCTCTCTTTATGAGAGTCTTATCAATCTAGTACCTCTGCTTCCCCATCAATCTATTATCTTTCACCTTTCCCTGGTTCACCAATCCCCTTCAGGCCCCTGTGTAACCCCTCCCACTCTGTCTTCGTTATATTGATTTTCTTCCCTCTGCGCTCTGTCATAATGAAAGGTTCAGACCTGAAACGTTGACAAATTTTTGTCCTCAAACTGTTTGACCTGTTGAGTTCCTCCTTTTTTTTTAATCCTGGTTTTTATTTGTTTCTTTCACTGATTATTCATAAGAATTGAACTTCAGAAACCTAAAGCTTCTAAAATGTTTTTCTCAAAATTTCCATAGAAATTTGATTGGCTGTGTACTAGCACAAAAATTAGATTAGATTTCAGATTTATTGTTAAAGTATACACATCACATGTTTCCCTGCGCAGCAGAATGACAAGTACAAATGGTAGTGAAAAAATAAACTGTACACAGCATAAAACATGTAAACCAACAAAGAACTTTAAACAGAACAAATGTAAACAAACTGACTGCAATACAGAGAGAACAAAAAGAAAATCAATAAAGAGCACAAGTAAGAGTCCTTAAATGAGTCCCTGATTGAGTTAATTGTTGAGGGGTCTGATGGTGGGGGGCTAGTAGCTATTCCTGAACCTAGTGGTTCACCAGGCTTTGGTGCTTGAAATGTAAATGGGTACCACTCAGGAAGGTTCTTGTCGGTTTTTAGAGAGGGAGAGATTTGTCATACGATGGACACCAGCCACTTTTGTGTCTTACTGAAGAAACTTGCCCCCTCCAGGTTCTCCAGATGATAACCTTTTTCTTTCAGGTCACCAGAGAGTTCTTTTTTGTTTCACTTATTTCAAGTGAAACATCAGACAGCCAGTCCTCTCCTCCTGTATGAACCACAAGAGCTTTGACCAGGCTGAACTAACCACTCACAAACCATCTTCCAAATGGGATTTTCCACAAGCTTGCCAGCTTGTCCTGTTCCAGTCCTAACTGCTGTTGCTGACTGTAATGCTGCAAAACTGATTTCTGTGTGTGTGTCTCCCTGTCCCCCTCTCTCTCTCTCTGTGTAAGAGGAAAGCCTGTTTGACTCTCTCTGCTTGCAAAACCACATGACCCTCTTAGAACAACAAGGTCCCTTCCAGACAACGTGCGGCTCCGACAAGCTCTTTCATCTGTTGCCTTTTTGTAAACAACAATCCATCAGTGAAGTCTCTTGGGCACTCTCCAAAGCTTTTGCAAAGACTGTTGGTCCCAACATGTCGAGCATGGGGCAGAGCTCCAGTATTTTAAATAAGGTCTGTTTTAAAGTGTTTGTAGTAACAAACCTTGCCCTAATTTATCTCCCAAAAACATATCTATATTCTGTCACAATATAATTTGCTACCATATAGAGAGGACTAAAATTACAAAACAATATCTGAATAATCTTATAAATTATGAAAGTAGTTGATAAAAGGATACAATAATTTTTTTTAAATTCTCTTTTCAATATTATTGGTTTCATCAAGTAAATGTAACATAGATACATAATAATAAAGTATTAACCAATCACATAATAATAAAAATGTGGTTGAGACTGACTTTACTTTGAAAAGAAGTAAAAAAAAAATTAATAAAAAAAACATACTAATTATCAACCCTCTCCCTTCAGAGGCTACTGGCTAAACGTAAGCAGCCCACTACCTGATAATAAAAAGAAAGGTATTCATTGGGGTCAAAAAACCAAAAGTTAACTCATCTTACAAATTTTAAAAATATTTATGAAAAGAACCCCATAAAGAAATAAATTTAAGATTCATTTCAGTAGCGGAGCATCTAATTTTGTTCCAAAATCAAACATGCCATCATATCAGACAACCATTGAGTATGAGTGGGAGGGACAAGTTTAAAAAAAAAATTCAAACCTGTTACATTGGTAGAATATCTGATTTTACCCTAAAGTTAAGCATGCCATCATATTGGATAGCCATTTTAAATTTTTTAATTTATTGGAGGGACAGCATCTTTCAATTTCATCAGTACTGAACATCTAGCAATAAGGGAAGCAAAGGAGATTACATGGGATTGAGACTGTTAAATCAAATAATTATTTTAGTTAATCCAAATAGGGCAATTAAGGGATATGGTCTCAACTTAACATTAAATACTAAAGATAAGGTATGAAAAATATCTTCCCAAAAAGGGAAAGAGAGTACAAGACCAGAACATGTGTAACAGAGTACCTTCTTCACCTGTCACATAGCCATTTGAACTTTAGAAAGTGCAAGGTTGTTGTTGGTGCACCACTCAGCCACGTTTTCAATCTCCATGCTGTGTGCTGACTCATCCCCTTCCTTTATACAACCTACATCCGTGGTATTGTCAGCGTATTTGTAGATGGTGTTATTATTCTACTGAGCCATACAGTCTTAGGTGTAAAGTATATAGAGCAGGGGCTAAGAATGCTCCAGTAGTGATGGAAAAGTTCTGATCAATCTTCACTGATTGCAGTCTGGAGGTGAGGAAATCAATGAACTCCCAGTTCTTGGAATTTGCTGATCATTTTGGAGATGGTGTTAGATGCCAAACTACAGACGATAAAGAGCATCTTTACTGTCCAGATTTTGCAGAGTTAGTGAAATGGCATCCACTGTAGACCTATTTCTACGATAGGTGATCAGGAATGGATCCATATCTCTGCTCTCAGACAGGAGCAGATCTGCTTCATCACCAGCCTTTCAAAAGACTTCATCACTGTTGATGTAAGTGCTACTGGTTGATAGTCATTGAGTCCCCTTTCACACTTGCATCCCACTAAATTGGCCATTCAGTGTCCTGGGATAGGAATAGAGGTTTGGCTTTTCACATTTGACCGCTCCTAACTGGGACACTGAATGCTTTCACATTTTCAAGGGGCAATCCCCAGGATTAGGACTGTTCTAACTTCCACTGGTGATGTCATGGCGCATTGAGTGATGGTGGACTTGCCCTAAATCCTGATCAATATATTATGTTGATTTGAACAAAATTAATCATCCTTAATTATAACATAATTAAGCTTTATATACAGCATAATATGATCCCTTCTGCTCCTGTTGTTGCTGTACTGACCTATATAAACCTTTATAAGGGACCATGGGAAAGTGCAAGCAATAAATAGCAATAGCAAACAATTTATACAGCTTGGGAAAGTTTGTAGCTCTATAGCGCACAATTCATATAGCATGGGAAAGTTGGTGGCGCTATAGCATACAATTTATAAATACCATGGGAAAAAGTGATGGCGGACCTGCCCTCCCAGAATGCCATGCGGCAGAGAAAAGGCTGTATGCCCAGTTGCATGCATGGAGCATTCATAGAGGGCATGGCATTCTGGGAAGTCAGGTCCACCATTGCTTTTTTCCAACGGTCTTTATAAATTGTGCGCTATAGCACTACCAATCTTCCCACGCTGTTCAAAAATTGTCCGCTATTGCTGTTTATTCTCCCTCCCCTTCCTCCTCTCTCTCCCCCACCCCTCCCACCCCCACCCCCATGACTCCCATGGCAAAGTTTATACCTTCATTTTAATATTCCTGCACTCAGTCAAAAACTTGGGTCATTTCAATCCCGCAATGTAATTACCTGTTTCACACTCGCTTGATTGCGATCCAGACACCGGGGATTGTACCGGGGTCAAGGCCGTCAATCCCCGGTGTGAGATGACGTCATCTGACGCCAGCGTTGAGCTGATTTTGCTTTCACAATAAACACTTTAAAGACCAATTGGCAGTTAATTCCTGGAATCACTTACAATGTGAAAGGTGCCAGAGATGCCTGTTTGAAACAGGTGGGTGCCACACCCTGCTGGAGTGAGAGATTAAAGATATCCATGAATACCTAGGTAAATTGGTCAGCACAAATTTTTAATACTCGGCCAGGTACTCCATCTGGGCCAGATGCTTTCCTCGGATTCACTCTCCTGAAGGCAGCACGCACGTCATCCTTAGATACGGACAGGATGGGATCATCAGGTGACATGGGGGTGTGGAGGAGTGGTTCTTTACTGTTACTGTTGTCAAATCAGGAGTGGGAGGGATTGAGTTCCTCTGGGAGACAATATGCTGGCCAGCATCTAAAGCATCTTTCAATAATGTGGAAAGGTTATGAATTATGTACTGCTGATTCAAAGGTTCAGGCTGTTAATCCAGTGAATATCAATTTACTTTATGAATCTGCTTTTAAAATAAAAATCTGTAACTTGAAAGAAAGAAATATTAATAATCATGAGCAGAAGTTTTGTTTATTCATGAAGACCCAACAGCTGCACTTGAATCCATTAAATTTATTTGCCACTTCTCTGCATATCTCAATCTATGCCCTCTTCAAAGAGGATACAATCCTGATTGTTTTCTAAAATTTGAATTATTTATCTGCTAACTTTGAAATTCAAATTCTGGTTACTAATAGTTCACATAGTGGAGGAGTTAATTCATCTATGAGATTATACAACTTTATATGTTTTTGGCCTGGAAGGCTTTGCTTTGCTTTCTGGCTATAAACCACAGTTCCTTCAAATGTTTTAATTTTATGGTGCTATCCATACGTGGTAGTTAGTCAGAAGTCTTTTGTCAAACTTAATTTTGCAAGAAACACCATTAACTCTTTCCATTACTTGATTGAAGCAAATAATTCATCATATTCCTCAAGTCCTGTTCGAAGCACCAATTAATTTTGGGCAATTTTTAAAAAAATGTCTTAATCATGATTTGAATGTTCCTGGGAAGACTAGAGTTTACTTATTTTGGCTGTCTCCAGTTGTCTTGAATGAGTTGCTTATTTTCTCGTAAAGGACACACCCCAAGATGTTTTATGCAGCATAATCTGACAATTTATTGATCATTACCTTTGGGCCTATCTCAACTAATAACTTATGAGTGTTCATTGTTGTATACACAAGTATACATTGTTGTATTCACAATATGTGAATGCACTGCAATTTTTATTTGGTGCAGCCATGCAGGTACAAAAGACACATCAACTATAATGGAATAAGTTAAAAATACCACAGAATGCCAAGACAAATTGATGGATGGATGGATGATTAGTCATTTTTGCTATCATCTTACCAATATTTTAAGGAAGATCTAGTTTTAATCTTGTCCCGTGTTATTGCATCCTTTTGCCCCATTTACTGAGATTTTGATTTATGTTAACTGTCAATTAGGATCTTGTGGCACCTTGCCCACACCACAGGCGAAATGGCTCACGGAGTCGCCGGCAAGTCTACAGCAGATTTGACTGCGAGAGCTCCGGGTGCAAGACAAGCCCATGGCAGAGTGGCTGATGTCATAAATGCCCCAGGAGTCGCAACCATCGTCGAGTTCCAAGAGATATTTAAATGTGTGCGAGAGTTCTGTTAAAGTCGGTTGGTTCGATTCACTTTCGACTCTGTGGTTCTTTCGCTCACTGCGTGCCTAGTGTGACTACATTGCTGAACCCGAAGGTCCAAACAGCACTTGGACCCAATGACGACTGACCTAAGTATGCAGAATGCAGTTTCACTGAAACTGCTAATTTTCTGGACCTCGCAGCCACAAGTCTGGTTTGAAGCCCAATTCCAGGTCCGACAAATTGTCTCGGACGCCACAAAGTACTATTATGTGGTCGGCTCACTCAACCAGGAAACAGCAGGCTGCATCATCGACTTCCTACACCAGCCACTGGTTGTGGACAGGTATGAAACAATCAAGGCACTGCTGATCCGTACTTTTGGCCTCTTCCACTGTGAGTGCGCAGCTCGGTTGCTCCACTTTGATGGCCTCGGTGACCGCACGCCATCAGCCTTAATGAACAAGATGCTGGCACGAGCAGACAGCCATAAGCCATGTTTACTGTTTGAACAAGTCTTTCTCAACCAAATGCCAGAAGATATTCAACTCCTCATCACCGACGATGATTTCAGTGACCCATGCAAAGTAATGACCCATGCAGATATCCTGTGGCACACCAAGCAGTGTGGTGGAACTCCATTGCTGCATCACTCCTTAAAGCCCGGGCCTTCCTCATTCCACCACCGAATCCAGTGACACCCATAGCAGAAAGTGACTCCAGTTCGGACTGCTGGTGTTTTACCACCAAAAATGGGGTTCAGGAGCTACCTTTGCTGTCCATCCTTTTCTGGGAAATGCCGGGGCCAGCTACACTAATGGCTATGGTGACTGGCCACCATGATAGCCTCCTTTACTTATGGGACCGACACTCTGGGCAAAAGTTCCTCATAAACACAAGGGCAGAGGTTAGCGTCTTTCCCCCCTCAAGCCACAATGGGAAGTCAGGACCAGTGCTCACTGTTCCCAACAGCAGCTGTATTTGTACATATGACATGTGAACCATCCCGCTACAGTTCAGTTCCAGCCATTTCACCTGGTCGTTTACATTGACAGCAGTATTGCAGCCTTTATTGGGTGCAGATTTCTTCCGGGTGCACTGCCTCTTAGTGAACCTCAAGGCATGGCACCTAGTGAATGCCAAGACCTTCCAGACCTTCTCAACGAAGTCAAGCTACCAGCACAATACCTGGACTCTGAGACTTTGTCAGGCAATAAATTTTCCAGAGTACTAGCGGAGTTCCTGACCATTATTATGCTGCAGTTCTCCACAGATGCCCCTAAGCATGATGTACAGCACCACATTCCCACTTAAGGATCATTGATACATGCCCAGGCATGCAGGCTCCCACCCGGCAAACTCCACCTTGCCAAGAAGGAATTTAGGAAAATGGAGGAGATGAGGATTATCTGCTGCTCAGACAGCCCATGGGCCTCTCAGCTGCACATGGCACCCAAGTCAACTGGAGGATGGAGGCCATACACTGATTACAGAAGGGTCAACAATGCCACCATGGCTGACCACTACCCAGTGCCCCACATTCAAGACTTTATGGCCAATTTGCATGGGGCACGTATCTTGACCAAGGTCGAACTCGTCTGCGGATATCACCAGATTCCCACCCGTCCCAGCATCACCTCATTCAGCCTATTCGAGTTCCTGTGGATCCCTTTTGGACTCAAGAATGCTGCACAGACATTCCAGCAGCTCACGTACTTAGTGGGGCATGGCTTGGATTTTGTCTTCATCTATTTAGATGATATTCTGATCGCCAGCTGCTCACACCAAGAGCAATTGATGCGCCTGTGCCAACTCTGGTGCCACCTCAGTGAATACGACTTGGCCATCAACCTCACGAAGTGCCATTTTGGGCTTTCGACCATTGATTTCCTTGGGCACCACGTTGACCGGCATGGAGCGATTTCCTTGCTGGCAAAAATCAAGGCCATATGCCGTTTGCCAGGCCAAGTACAGTCAAAGGTCTACAGGAGTTTGTTGGCATGATCAACTTTTACCACCGATTCCTACTGTTACCAGCCCAAATCATGTGACCTCTGTTTGGCCTGATGTTTGGCAAGGCCAAAGAAACCACCTTGGACATTGAGTCAACAGCAGCTTTTGAGTAAGCCAAGGACACCCTTGCAAACACCACTCTCCTGATACACCTGTGGGTGAATGTGCCCAAGCCCTCACACTTGTCAATTCCAAATCCGCAATTGGCGGTGTGCTGGAGGGTCAGTGGAAACCACTCTCGTTCTTCAGCTGACACCTGCAACCCCCAGAGCTGAAATACCGTGCCTTCGACAGGGAGCTGCTAGTCCCCTACCTTGCCATCCGGCACTTTCAGTATTTCTTGGAGGGGCGGGAGTTCATGGTCTCATGACCCATGGACCCATGGTTGGCACGGCAGCAACGCCACCTGTCATACATCTCAGAGTATATCACCACCATCAAACACATCCCCAGGAAAAACAATGTCATGGCTGACGCATCATCATCTACTCAGTGCATTCCCTGTCCCCAGGATTGGATTATGTGGCGCTCGCCAAGGCATAGCAGCTGGACAAAGAAATGCCGGCCTACCGCACTATAGTCTCGGGCCTGCAACTTGAGGACATCCCCATCGTCCCAACAGGCAGCAAGCTTCTCTGACGTGTCCACTGGCCAACCCCCCCCCCCCCCCATTATTCCAGCTGCTTGGAGGCATTGCATTTTCGATGCACTACATGGTTTGGCCCACCTGTCCATTCAGGGGACCATCCAACTGGTGGCGGATAGATTTGCTCGGCGTGGTCTACGTAAGCAGGTCAGACACTGGGCCAGGACATGCATAGACTGCCAGACTTCCAAAGTCCGAAGATACCCCTTCGATCCTTCCAGCCGACACACAGAAAGCTTGAATATGTCCACATGGATGTCGTCAGTTCGCTGCCAGTCTCCTGAGGGGCAAGGTGCCTGTTCGTGGTCAACAGGTTCACCAGGTGGCCAGAAGCTTTACTACTCACCAACACGTCCATGGGGTCCCTCTCCAGAGTCCTCATTGTGAGCTGGATTGGATGTTTCGGCCTGCCTGCCAACATCACTTCAGAAGGGGGTGGAGTCACAGTTAATGTCCAGTGTATGGTCGGCGCTGGTGCAGCTACTTGGGATCCAGCTGCACCATTGTGATAGTACAGATCTATCACCAATGTATATAGTGTATATAGTTACAGTATCTAGACTGTGCTTACAGCGATTGGCTGAGAGCTTAGCCACGCCCACTGTCTGGGCCTTAAAGGGTTGTGTCCCTAGCCAGGTCGGATCATTCCGGACTGTTCGGCCACCTGTGAAGAGCTCCTGTCTTTTGCTAATAAAAGTCGTTGATTCTTTCGACAAGCTCAACAACCATACCATGGCCTACTATCAGCAGTCTAATGGCACCTGAAGTTGGCCCTGATGGCGCACCTCCATGGCCCAGATTGGATGGACGAGCTCCCATGGGGGCTGCTTGGCATCCTTATGGCTCTCAAAAAAGACTTAGCCATGTTGTTGACCGAGTTGGTATAGGACACCCCACTAATGGTTCCAGTCAAGTTTGTGCCAACGGTCTGTGGCACAGAGGAGATACCTGCAGCAGTGCTCACAAGTCTCCAAGGCAGGGTAGGAACTCTAGCTCCTGTTCCAACCTTGTGCCATAGCCCGACACTTTCCTTTGTCCCCAAGGATCTCCAGGACTGCAATTACATCTTCATCTGCAAGGGCATGCAGCGGACTCCACTCCAGCGGCCGTACGAGGGCCCACACAAGGTGGTGCATCGGAACGGAACCAGATGCATCCTTGATGTGAGCGGCTATAAGAAGACCTTCACCTAGACCTGGAACACCCTGTGAGTGTGCCACCCCCACGCTGACGAGGTTGGCCACCCAAACAGACAAAAGAGGTTTTGGCCGTGGACTCCACACCTCCTAACGCTGGTTCTGGTGGGAGGGGTGGGGTGGGTCATGTGACAGTTCATCCACGCAACAGGCAAACCAGCTCGTGTAGTTGCGGGCAAGTCCGTGACTGATCTGACTGTGAGAGCTCTGGGTGCAGGGCAAGTCCATAGCCTAGCGATGTCTTAAAGGTACTGGGAATCACATGCATTATCAGGTTCCGAGGGATTTAAACAGATGCGAGAGTTCTATTAAAGTCAGTTGGTTGAACTCATTTTTGATTCTGTGTGGTTCTTTCGCTCACTGTGTTCCTGGTGGACTACAATCGCAACTAATTTAGTAGGCTGAACAAAAATATCTTCTTTTGGATATAAATTGGCCAGTTGTTTCATTTTGTTGTATTGTGCAATTTGTTTCCAAAATACTTACAGGATTCCTTTATAATATTGGCTGTTGATCTCGTGGCTATTTTTTGTATATCCTTATTTTAAAATTATTCTAATATTAAGCTTTAGTAGCCTATCATAAGCTTTGTACAAGTCTTTTTTTTAAATCAAATCCATTGCAAACTGTTTATCTTCAACCATCCAGAGATGTAATTCAGCATATCTTTTTTGTGTCAATTGTAGGAATGTCTAATAATTGCCCATACACTTGAAGTTAGTCCATTGTTCAATTAATGTTTTGTCCCAATTTTTGATTCCAATCTTCTTGGATCAAATCCTTCCACTTGCAGTGAGCTTTTTCTTCACAAACAGTTCAAACGCCAGGGATATGATTGCTGATTTCCAAGTGATCCTGCATTGAAATGTGCTTCAGATATCATGCCTAATTTTCCAGAATAGAATACAGCACTTTATTCTTTGGGCTAGAATTGCACTGATCAAAATATTTTTTAAGAAATTCCTCCCTGTCACATTATTATCCTTGACTTCACCACGTTGCAGGTGTTTTATTTATTTTAAGAATATTAGCTATTAGCCAGTTGGATTCATGATCAACATTTATGGGATACCATGTACATTATTTTGTATTGATTTTTCCCATCTTTTGTACCACATAGAAATACAGTTTGATTTTTAAATGTGAATAAAAACTGAATTTGAGAGCTGTAGTAATTTGATTGCCTATTGGAATATGGAGTTGTCTATTAGAATATAGTTGTTATTTTGCCAAATTAATGAGATGAATAACCAGCTAAATGGTGGGTGAGGGATAACATTTATTGGAAAAAAAACTACTCATCATAACTTTAACCCATGTCTAAAACACTAGCATCAATTTAAGATTCTCAGCCATAAGGTAGCACCCCCAACAATGTAGCATTTTTTATGTTCAAATACCAGCATTATTCATGTGCTCATGCCCCAAATGGATCTTGTACCCATTACCTCCTGCCACAGAAAAGATGACAACTAAGTAATTAAAGAAGCGCTCGCTTGCTTTTTGATCATAACTTGATGAAGGGTTCAGCCCCAAAATGTTGGTTATATTTCGCTTCCTATGGACACTGCATGACCTGCTGAGTTTCTCTAGTATTTGTGTATTCAACCAAGTAATAATTGCCATAAAGGATACAATTGATTGTGAAAATTACAAGATTACCTTGGATCTCTATCCCTTTACTTGTCTTTTTCATGCCTCTCTCCCACCTCATTAGATTCACTTTCCCCTACCTGGTTATATCAGCCCTTCACCTACATATATGTCCACCTGGGTTTCTTCTCCCTTGATTCACCTTTCCTATCTCCTCTCCCATCATTTCATCTGTCCATCCCTCCCAAACGTGGTTCTATCTATTTTCCACTAGCCCCTGTCTCTGCTCTTGCCTTCCCCTACCTGGCTCCATCTTCCTTTTTTTCCTGTTTCTACCTATTATCTGCCAACCTCTGTCCCAATGTTCCTGACTCCCTTTTCCCCACTGGATCTAACTGGCCATTATCTCCCCTCCCCCAACCTGGTCCCACTTATCACCTCATCCCTCCTCACTTCTACGTGTACATGGGTGGTACGGTTAGCATAGCAGTTAACGAGACACTGTTATAGCGCCAACGATCGAGACAGGGTTTGAATCCTGCACAGTCTGTAAGAAGTTTGTATGTTCTCCCCATGTCTGCGTAGGTTTCCTCCGAGGGCTCTGGTTTCCTTCCACCATTCAAGAACATACCAGGAGTTGTAAGTCAGTTGGATGTAATTGGGCAGCACAGGCTTGTGGGTCAAAAGTCCTGTTGCTACGCTGTATGTCTAAATTAAATTAAATATACAGGTTATCTTCCCTTTACACTTAGTCCTGATGCAGAGTCTTGACCTGAAATGTTGACCATCTCTTTGCCTTCACAGCAACTTGGCTCACTGAGCTTACCTTACAGTTTGATTTTTTTTTGGCACTAGAATTTTTTTATTCATTTAACATTTTTCACTTCTGTTTCTTAATAGCTTTTTATTAATTTTTATTTTTCATTTGCATCAATACATGTACAGTATTTATCCAGATCATAAGAATAAAAACTACGACGCAAAAAGAATACATTTTTTCACATTTTCTCCTCCCCCCACCCCCAAAAAAAAGTTGGGGATTAAAAAAAGTAAAAGAAAAAAAAGCTTGTCTAACAAACATATAACTTTTAACTAATTAATTGCAAATTTACATAATATCTTAAACCACAAACTAATTATGGCGGATTGGGTAAGGAAGTGGGAGACGCTGTAGGTAAAGTCGTAGCAATAAAATCCATATAGGGTTTCCAAATCTTATCAAATTTTTCTATTTAGTTTCATAAATTGTACATTATTTTCTCTAATGGTATACAATTTAATAATTCCATTTGACATCTATTCATTTCCACGTTACAGCTACACATTTTTTTTGCTATTGCTACACTTAAACTTTTCATAAATATCCAACATTTTTTTGAAAAATTTTATTTTAAGTTTTACAGAATACAGAAAATAACACACAAAGTTAAACTAGATCTACCCCTTACAACCCTCCCCCCTTGGAGCTCAAAAAAAATATTTACATAAAGTCATAATAGGTTGATGTGTGGTATGACAACCATTTACATCTTTAAATACAAATAAAATTTTTACTTAATGTTTAAATCCATACATTCCAAATATTAAGTCCATATATTAACAAAAACAGGATAATTATTTCATAAATTATACCTTATCTTCTCTAAATACAAACATGGTTGAATTTCTTTATGCCACCTTTGTATACTTAATTCAACATCGTTTTTCCAGGTTACAGCTATACATTTTCTAGCCACCGCCAAACGCAATCGGATAAATGCAATTTGAGGTTTTTCCAATCATAAACCTGCTGTAATTGTATTCATATATCCCAATAAACACACCCATAGATCCACATATAATTCTATTTGGAACAAATCTCGCAAAAAATTAATTAATTTCTCCCAAAAAGGCTTAACCTTTTTACATTCCCATACAGAATGTAAAAAAGTACCTACCTGATTCCCACACCGAAAATACAAATCTGACTCAGTAAAACCATATCTTTTTAATTTTTCAGGAGTTAGATATAACTGATGTAGAAAATTAAAATTAACTAAACTATAACCTACATTAATTAATTTTGTAACGCTATCCAAACACACATCAGACTATTCTTCCTCAGAAATAGGAATAGATAAATCCTTTTCCCATTTATCTCTTATTCTAAATATATATACTTTCTTGTAACAACAAATGCATTTCTGAAACAAACCCTTTCTTTCCCTTATCAATGACTAATTTCTCAATCTTCGATTGACTTGGTAATATTAATTCTCGGCTAAAACATTTTATTAGCAAATCACATACTTGATAATAAGCAAATAAAGTATTCTGTAATATACCAAACTTCTCTTTAAGTCTATTAAACAAGAGAAATGAACCTACTTCAAAGCAGTGTTCCACTGAGATCAATCCCTTTGAGTCCCAGAGCTTCAAATAGGGGTTATGGATAGAAAATGGAATTAATTGATTCTGATATAACGGAGTTTTAACTGAAAACACATCCTTCGAACCTATACATTGATTCCACTTATACCATACCCCCATCAAATGATTCAATACAGGTACTTTATATCATTATAAAAGCAATGGATTCCATTTATATATAAAGTGATGTATTGATCTTTCCTGTATCTGGCCCATTTCTACTTTAGCCCACATCGGAGGTTGATCAATATCAAATAATCTATTAATAAATTTCACTGTGCTGCTTGATAATAATTTTGAAAATGTGGCAGTTGGAGGCCTCCCAAATCATATTTCCATGTCAGTTTTTGCATAGATACTCGAGATAGCTTACCTTTCCACAAAAACCAATGGACTACTTTATTTAATTCCTTAAAAAACTTCCCCGTTTGAGCACTAGGAATAGATTGAAACAAATATTGAATACGAGGATATATATTCATTTTAATACACTTTACCCGTCCAATCAATGTTAACGGCAAATCTTTCCATCTATTTAAATCAGACTTAATCTTATTTAATAATAAATAATTTGAACCATACAAATTTTGATACTCCTTATCCATAGTTACACCCAAATACTTAATCTTATCCGACCATTTAAATTTTGTAAGTTGCATACAATCCGAATAACCCTCATCTGATTTTGGTAATATCTCACTTTTATCCTTATAACCTGACATTGTTCCATAATATTTTAACAAATCCTGTAAAGTTTCTAAAGAATTCTTATATTGAGACAAATATATCAACACATCATCGGCAAATAAATTAATTTTATACTCTCGTTGACCAATTGTAATTTGTTAATATTTATATCTTGCCTAATTTCTTGAGCCAAAAGTTCTATAACCAATGCAAATAAGACTGGTGACAATGGGCAACCCTGTCTAGTTGACCTAAACAAATTAAGTACCTGTGAAATCTGTCCATTTGTCACCACCCGTGCAGAAGGATTGGTATATAATCCCTTAACCCAACCAGTAAAGAGTGGTCCAAATTTGAATCTTTCTTGCACCTTAAATAAAAATTTCCACTCCACACGGTCAAAAGCCTTTTCAGCATCTAATGCAATTATCATTGGTTGGTTGAGTTGCTGTCTTGACGCATTGATTATAGTAATCAATTTAGTAATATTATCTGCAGAATACCTGTTCTTAATGAATCCTGCTTGATCTATATGTACTAATTTTGGTAAAAAAAAAATTAGCCAATCTGTTTGCTAAAACTTTTGCTACAATTTTATAATCTACATTCAATAAAGATGTAGACGCAACCTTTAATGGGTCTTTCTTTGGTATAACTGTTATCAATGCTCTTGAAAACAACTCAGGAAATAAACCTGTATCATTAGCTTGTCAAAGTACTTCCGAATACACCGGAAATAACAAATCATGGAATTCTTTATAAAAATCTGTCGTGAAACCATCTTCCCCGGGTGATTTTCCATTGGCATAGATTGTAATGCCTCCTTAAATTCCAAATCAGTAAATGAACTATATAATGACTTAATATACTCTTCTTCCAATAAAGTTAAGTTCAAATTTGACAAAAAAGAATCAATCTGTTCCATATCTGCAGTCCCTTCAGATGCATATAAATCTCGATTATAGAAAAAAACAACACGAAATTCCTCATTAATCTCCTGTGGTTTATAAATAATTCCTGAATTTACCTGGACTGCATTAATTGTTCTAGAGACTTGTTCAGTCTTCAACTGCCACACTAAAACTTTATGTGCCCTTTCCCCTAATTAATAATAACGCTGTTTTGATCTCTGAATCATTTTCCCATAGTTATAAGTTTGCTCTGTATTATAACAAAGCTTCAATTTGGATAACTGTATCTTGTTCTCTTCTGTTGCATTTTTCTGAAATGTTTTTTTCCAATACTGCAATTTCTTTTTCTAACTCTAAAAGTTCCGCTTTATATTGCTTATTCATTTTAGCTGTATAGCTAATCATTTGACCTCGTAAATATGCTTTTAAAGCATCCCACAGCGTAAATTTATTTTGTACAGATCCCTCATTTCTTTCTTTTAAAAAAAACTTAATCTGATTTTTCACGTACAAAATAAATTCAGGCCTTTTTAACAACATCTCATTGAATCTCCAACGGTAATTAGTTCCCACCTTCTCAGCAACATTACAAGAAATCAACAACAATGAATGGCCTGAGAAGATTCTACTCTTATATTCCGCTTGTTCAATCCTACCTTGCTGATACCAAAAAGAAATCTATTCTTGAGAATGATTCATGACATGCAGAATAAAAGGAGTAATCTTTCTCAGTCAGATTCATTCGTCGCCATATTTCAACCAAATTCAAATCCCCCATCAACTCAATTATTCTTTTCGCCATCTTAGTTTTCTTCACAATTTTTGGAGATTTATCCAATAGTGGATCCTAACAACAGTTAAAATCCTCTCCAACCATAATATTCTCATTTGATTGATTCAAATGTAAAAACGCATCTGTAACAAATTGTACATCATCTTCGTTTGGTGCATACAAATTCATTAAAGTCCAAGCTTCCGAAAACAGTTTACAATTAATCTTCAAAACTCTTCCAGCATTTTCAGAAAAAGATTCTAAAACAAAAGGTACCTTTTTGTTTATCAAACTCACCACTCCTCTAACTTTGGAATTAAAAGAAGATGCCAAGACATGTCCAACCCAATCTCGTTTCAGTTTCAAATGTTTCTTTTCCATTAGATGGGTCTCTTGCAGAAAAGCAATTTCCACCTTCATCTTTTTTAAATAATTTTTTTATTTTTCACACTGTGAACCATATCAACCAAAATACATACAAACATTTCCCTCTTAAATATACACAGTGGCATTTTCTCCCCTTTTTTTCCCTACCTTCCCTCCCTCCTTCCCACCCCCCTCCAAAACCAATAAACATTCAACATATACAAGACAATAAAACCATTAAACAATGTCATCACACAATGAAAAATAAATAAGAAAGATGTGTCATCTACTTTACACACTGGATCAAGTCATTGTCTTCTTATCATTTTAGGGGGTGGAGATCCGAGGCAAGCCCCCTTTGTTATGTTCCATGTACAGTTCCCAAATTTGTTCAAATAATGTGACTTTATTTTTTAAATTGTATGTTATTTTTTCCAATGGAATACATTTATTCATTTCCATGTATCATTGCTGTATTCTCAGGCTCTCTTCTGATTTCCAAGTTGAGATTATACATTTTTTTTGCTACAGCTAAGGCTGTCATAATAAATCTATTTTTGCACTTCATCCAGTTTGAGGCCTAATTCCTTACTTCTTATATTACTTAGAAGAAAGATCTCTGAATTTTTTGGTATGTTATATTTTGTGATTTTATTTAATATCTGATTTATATCCTCCCAAAACTTTTTCACTTTCTCACTTGAGCAAATTGTATTGTTGTTCCCATTTCCTTCTTACTGCAAAAACATCTGTCTGATAATGTTGGATCCCATTTTTTTAACTTTTGGGGCGTGATTATTTAACCTGTGTAACCAATTATACTGTATCTCGTGTAACGTTGTGTTTATTATATTCTTCATAGTTCCAGAACATAACTTTTCCCAGGTTTCATTTTTTATCTTTATGTTTAAATCCTTTTCCCACTTTTGTTTGGGTTTATAGCTTATTTCATCATTTTCCTTATCTTGCAGCTTGATGTACATGTTCGTTATAAATCTTTTAATTATCATTGTGTCTGTAATCACATATTCAAAGCTGCTTCCTTCTGGTAATCAGTCTGTTTCCCAATTTATCCTTTAAGTAAGCTTTCAGTTAATGATATGCAAACATTATACCTGAATTATTCCATATTTGTACTTCAATTGTTCAAATGTTAATAAATTATTTCCCAAAAAGCAATTTTCTATTCTTTAAATTCCTTTTCTCTCCCATTCTCTAAAGGAAAGGTTATCTATTGTAAAAGGGATTAGCTGATTTTGCATCAATAATAATTTGGTATTTGGTCATTTGTTTTTTTTTCCTTTCATAGTAAATACCTTAATTGTGCTGCTCTATAATAATTTTTAAAGTTTGGTAACTGCAAACCACCTTCTTTGTACCTCTCTGTTAATTTATCTAACGCTATCCTCGGTTTCCCCCTTTCCACAAAAATTTCCTTGTTATTTTCTTGAATTCATTAAAGAATTTCTCTGTTAAAGGAATTTGTAACAATTGAAATAAGTATGGTATCCTTGGGAAGACATTCATTTTAATGCAATTTACCCTCCCTGTCAACGTTATCGGTAATTCTTTCCAATGTTCTAAGTCTTCCTGCAATTCCTTTATTAGTGGCTGATGATTTAATTTGTACAAGTGGCTTAAATTATTATCTAACCTAATACCTAGGAATCGGATTGCTTGTGTTTGCCATTTAAATGGTGATTTTTTTTTAAATTCAGTATAATCCGCGTTACTCATTGGCATCACTTCACTTTTATTTGCGTTGATCTTGTACCCCGATACTTCTCCTTCAATTTCTTATGTAGTTCTTTTATTGATATTTCTGGTTCTGTTAAGTATACCTTGATGTCATCTGCAAATAAACTGATTTTATACTCCTTCTCCTTTATTTTTAATCTCTTTTATTTTCTGCTCTTATCAGTTCTGCCACTGGTTCTATTGCTACAGCGAACAGTGAGGGAGATAGTGGACATCCCTGCCTGGTTGACCTACTTAATTTAAATTAGTTCGATACATATCAATTTACTGTCACCTTCGCCAATGGTCCATTATATAATGCTTTAATCCAATTAATATATTTTTCTGGTAGATTGAACCTCTGTAATACTTTGAATAAATAATTCCATTCCACCCTGTCAAAGGCTTTTTCTGCTTCTAAAGCAACAGCCACTGTTGGCATCTTATTTCCTTGAACTGCATGAATTAAATTAATAAATTTACAGACATTATCCGCTATTCGTCTTTTCTTAATAAATCCAGTTTGATCTTGTTTTACTATTTTTGGTACACAGTCGGCCAATCTGTTTGCTAATAATTTTGCTATTATCTTATAATCTGAATTAAGTAGAGATATTGGTCTATATGATGCTGGTGCTAGTGGATCTTTCCACGACTTTGGTATTACTGTAATTATTGCTGCCTTACATGAGAGCAGCAGCAGCCCCGGCCCCGGTCCGGGCGAAGGGTAGACGGCGGCGGCCCCGATACGGGCAGGAGCAAGGGGGAGGCGGCGGCCCCAGTCCGGGCACAGGGAGAGCAGCGGCGGCCCCGGCCCCGGTCCGGGCGAAGGGTAGACGGCGGCGGCCCCGATACGGGCAGGAGCAAGGGGGAGGCGGCGGCCCCAGTCCGGGCACAGGGAGAGCAGCGGCGGCCCCGGCCCCGGTCCGGGCGAAGGGTAGACGGCGGCGGCCCCGATCCGGGCAGGAGCAAGGGGGAGACGGCGGCCCCAGTCCGGGCACAGGGAGAGCAGCAGCGGCCCCGGCCCCGGTCCGGGCGAAGGGTAGACGGCGGCGGCCCCGATACGGGCAGGAGCAAGGGGGAGACGGCGGCCCCGGCCTCGGTCGAGTGAGGCAGACGGAGGCCCCGGTCCGGGCAGTATGGACCGACCTAGGAGGGGAGGCAGGCCCCTCCAGCCCGGGTAAGAAACCTGCATAGGAGAAGGCCACTCCGATATAAAACCTACGACCCAAGGACCTCGCTGCCACGTCCCAGCTTGCTTGGCCACGGCACACGAACCATGGGTGTAAAGGGTGGGGCCAGTACTGCGCGCACTGCACTCCACCTAAAAGCTCCTTTGCGCAGGCCCGAGGACAGGTCCACGTCCTCCCCCTCCACGTCCTCCCCCTCCACGTCCTCCCCCTCCACGTCCTCCCCCTCCACGTCCTCCCCCTCCACGTCCTCCCCCTCCACGTCCTCCCCCTCCACGTCCTCCCCCTCAAAAGATGCTCACAAACTCAAGTTAGCATGCTGGAACATCAGAACCATGCTAGATAAGACTGACAGCCATCGACCTGAACGTCGGTCTGCCCTCATTGCACATGAACTCCTCAGACTTGACATCGACATAGCCGCTCTCAGTGAAGTCCGCCTGGCAGATGTAGGCAGCTTCCAAGAACGCGGCGCGGGCTACACACTCTACTGGTCTGGCAAGCCTTCAGATGAACGACGCCTATCTGGTGTAGGCTTCATGGTCAAGAGCTTCATTGCCTCCAAACTCGAAAACCTTCCGACAGGCCTCTCGGACCGAATCATGTCCATGCGACTCCCACTTCAAAACAAGCGTCACATCACCCTCATCAGTGTCTATGCTCCAACCCTCCAGGCGGAACCAGCAGAAAAGAACAAGTTCTACACCGACCTGCGCAACCTCATCCAACGTACCCCTACAGCCGACAAGGTTGTCATCCTGGGCGACTTCAACGCTCGTGTCGGCAAAGACTCAGAAACCTGGCCAGGAATCCTGGGCAAGCATGGCGTCGGCAAGTGCAACGACAATGGGCGCCTCCTGTTGGAGCTCTGCGCAGAACAGCGGCTTGTCATTACAAACACCCTTTTTCAGCAGAGGGACAGCCTTAAGACCACCTGGATGCATCCCCGATCCAAACACTGGCACCTCCTGGACTACATCCTGGTGCGAGAAAGTGACAAACAAGATGTGCTCCACACCAGGGTCATGCCTAGCGCGGAATGCCACACTGACCACCGGCTGGTTCGCTGCAAGCTCAACCTTCACTTCAAGCCAAAGCCCAGGAACAATAAAGCCCCCAGAAAGAGGTTCAATGTTGGAAAACTGCAGTCAGACGAAGCGAGAGGAAACTTCCAGGCAAACCTCAAAGCAAAGCTCGACGTTGCAACCCGCCTCACGGACCCGTCCCCTGAAACCCTCTGGGATCAGTTGAAGACTACCATACTGCAATCCACTGAAGAGGTACTGGGCTTCTCCTCCAGGAAAAACAAGGACTGGTTTGACGAAAACAGCCAGGAAATCCAGGAGCTGCTGGCAAAGAAGCGAGCTGCCCACCAGGCTCACCTTACAAAGCCGTCCTGTCCAGAGAAGAAACAAGCCTTCCGTTGCGCATGCAGCCATCTTCAGCGCAAACTCCGGGAGATCCAAAATGAGTGGTGGACTAGCCTCGCCAAACGAACACAGCTCAGCGCGGACATTGGCGACTTCAGGGGTTTCTACGAGGCTCTAAAGGCTGTGTACGGCCCCTCACCCCAAGTCCAAAGCCCGCTGCGCAGCTCAGACGGCAAAGTCCTCCTCAGCGACAAGATCTCCATCCTCAACCGATGGTCAGAACACTTCCAATCTCTTTTCAGTACCAACCGCTCAGTCCAAGATTCCGCCCTGCTCCAGCTCCCTCAACAGCCCCTAAGGCTAGAGCTGGATGAGGTTCCCACCCTGGATGAGACATATAAGGCAATCGAACAACTGAAAAGTGGCAAAGCAGCAGGTATGGATGGAATCCCCCCAGAAGTCTGGAAGGCTGGCGGCAAAACTCTGCATGCCAAACTGCATGAGTTTTTCAAGCTTTGTTGGGACCAAGGTAAACTGCCTCAGGATCTTCGTGATGCCACCATCATCACCCTGTACAAAAACAAAGGCGAGAAATCAGACTGCTCAAACTACAGGGGAATCACGTTGCTCTCCATTGCAGGCAAAATCTTCGCTAGGATTCTACTAAATAGAATAATACCTAGTGTCGCTGAGAATATTCTCCCAGAATCACAGTGCGGCTTTCGCGCTAACAGAGGAACCACTGACATGGTCTTTGCCCTCAGACAGCTCCAAGAAAAGTGTAGAGAACAAAACAAAGGACTCTACATCACCTTTGTTGACCTCACCAAAGCCTTCGACACCGTGAGCAGGAAAGGGCTTTGGCAAATACTAGAGCGCATCGGATGTCCCCCAAAGTTCCTCAACATGATTATCCAACTGCACGAAAACCAACAAGGTCAGGTCAGATACAGCAATGAGCTCTCTGAACCCTTCTCCATTAACAATGGCGTGAAGCAAGGCTGTGTTCTCGCACCAACCCTCTTTTCAATCTTCTTCAGCATGATGCTGAACCAAGCCATGAAAGACCCCAACAATGAAGACGCTGTTTACATCCGGTACCGCACGGATGGCAGTCTCTTCAATCTGAGGCGCCTGCAAGCTCACACCAAGACACAAGAGAAACTTTTCCGTGAACTACTCTTTGCAGATGATGCCGCTTTAGTTGCCCATTCAGAGCCAGCTCTTCAGCGCTTGACGTCCTGCTTTGCGGAAACTGCCAAAATGTTTGGCCTGGAAGTCAGCCTGAAGAAAACTGAGGTCCTCCATCAGCCAGCTCCCCACCATGACTACCAGCCCCCCCACATCTCCATCGGGCACACAAAACTCAAAACGGTCAACCAGTTTACCTATCTCGGCTGCACCATTTCATCAGATGCAAGGATCGACAATGAGATAGACAACAGACTCGCCAAGGCAAATAGCGCCTTTGGAAGACTACACAAAAGAGTCTGGAAAAGCAACCAACTGAAAAACCTCACAAAGATAAGCGTATACAGAGCCGTTGTCATACCCACACTCCTGTTCGGCTCCGAATCATGGGTCCTCTACCGGCACCACCTACGGCTCCTAGAACGCTTCCACCAGCGTTGTCTCCGCTCCATCCTCAACATCCATTGGAGCGCTCACACCCCTAACGTCGAGGTACTCGAGATGGCAGAGGTCGACAGCATCGAGTCCACGCTGCTGAAGATCCAGCTGCGCTGGATGGGTCACGTCTCCAGAATGGAGGACCATCGCCTTCCCAAGATCGTATTATATGGCGAGCTCTCCACTGGCCACCGTGACAGAGGTGCACCAAAGAAAAGGTACAAGGACTGCCTAAAGAAATCTCTTGGTGCCTGCCACATTGACCACCGCCAGTGGGCTGATAACGCCTCAAACCGTGCATCTTGGCGCCTCACAGTTTGGCGGGCAGCAGCCTCCTTTGAAGAAGACCGCAGAGCCCACCTCACTGACAAAAGGCAAAGGAGGAAAAACCCAACACCCAACCCCAACCAACCAATTTTCCCTTGCAACCGCTGCAATCGTGTCTGCCTGTCCCGCATCGGACTGGTCAGCCACAAACGAGCCTGCAGCTGACGTGGACTTTTTACCCCCTCCATAAATCTTCGTCCGCGAAGCCAAGCCAAAGTAAGTAAATAGATGGAAAAAATTAAATGTGCCATTGATCTCTAACATTAATTATATTAGTTACACTTTCATAACATAATTTTGACCATACTTCTTCCTGATTCTTTTTCCTATCTCAGTTTATATTTAAATAAATCCTTTTTCTAGATAGTCTCTTACAATTTTATATACATATTAGTAATAAATCTTTCAATAAATGTATCTGTTATTAAATATTCAAATGAACTCTGTTGTAGTAATTTAAAATTCCTCCCTAACTTTCTTTTTAAATATGATTTAAGTTGATAATAGGAGAAAATAGTATTATTTGGCATATTATATTTATCCTTCAGTTGGGCAAAAGTAAAAAAAAAAAATCCCAAAAAACAATCCCTTATCCTTTTTATACCACAATTATACCAAACATCAAAATAAGGATTATTTATATTGGCTCTTGAACCGTTAGCGGAAGCCATTCACTGGGATCCAGGCATCAAAGGGTTTAGAGTGGGTCAGGAAGAACACAAAATTAATTTGTTTGCGGATGATGTTTTGATATATTTGACAGAACCAATAGGGTCATTGGCCAGGTTGCAAACTATACTGGAGGACTATGGCAAAATTTTGGGATATAAAATTAATTATGATAAGAGTGAAATAATGCTGCTAACAAAAGGGGAATATAAGAAATAAGAACAGGAGAGTAAATATAAGTGAGTACAAAAAGGGATGAAGTATTTGGGAATATGGATAGATAATAATTTACAAACTTTATATAAATTGAATTATCCCTTACTTGAAATATTGAGGAGGACCTACGCAGGTGGATGTACCTGCCTGTAACGTTGATGGGCAGAGTTAACAGCATTAAAATGAATGTGATGCAAAGGCTACAATAACTCTTTCAATCTTTGACCATACTGCTGCCCCAGAGTTTTTTTCAAGACACTTAACAAATGTTTCAGACAATTCCTGTGGAAGAATAAAGTAGCTTGAGTCTTCAAGGACAAATTGACCTGGGACTTAAAAATATATTATTGGGTGGCCCATGTGAGGTTTATTGCCTTATTCTTTGAGTGGGACAGTTTATCTTTCTGTGCACAAATTGGTCTACATATAGTAGGGGAGGAGATAGCAGGAGAAATTATTTACAAATGGGATACCAAATTAATAATGCAAAAAACAGACAATCAGATACAAAAGCATATAATCCAAATGAGGCAAAAAATAAACCAGATTATTGGGTAAAAAGTTGGGCTGTCTCCTAAAATGCTCCTAACCTAGAACAAATTAATCCCTATGACTATGGGTAACAGTATCCTGGATACCTGGTGCCAGAAAGGGATCAGGTGTATTGAGGACTGTTATGAGAAGGGGAAGCTTGTATCATTTGAGTGATTTTTTTTGTTTTCTTTTTTTTTTTGTTTTTTTTTCTTTTCTTAAAGAAAAACTAAATTTGATTTATCAAACAAGGATCACCTTCTGCGACTTTCAATTAAGATATTTTTTTGAGGGACAAATTAAGTCCGTCTATGGCCCTGCCACTGTGTAGTGTCATGGAAACTCTAATTCGAAGGGGAATCACACATAAATTCATTTCATATGTATCTGAGAGACCAAAACCAGGTCTCCATAAAGTGAGGCAAAGATGGGAATCAGATCTAGGGGCAACAGTTCCTGAGTTATGCTGGTCCGACTTCTGCCGGGATATAGGCTGGTGCAATACAATTTTTTGCACTAGCTATACCTTACGCTGCAAAAATTGCATAAGGTTAAACTAGAAATCCCTGAATTGTGTTTTAAGCGTGGGGTAAAGACAGGCACTTTTGTGCATTCAATGTGGCTATGCACCAAGGTGAAACCCTTCTGGGTAGAATTAGGGGACATTTTGAAAAAAAATACAAGGGTGGAGTATTCATGGATCTAGAGTTGTTCCTGCTGGGGGATATTATGGACACAACTCCAAGACTGTCCAAACACCAAATTCAATTTGTGAAGGCTGCCTTGGCTGTGGCCAGGAAATGCATAATAATTACCTAGAAATTTGACTCTC
>NC_091472.1:233057694-233137694 GCF_036971445.1 Narcine bancroftii
AGTTCCCCACAGGAGGTTAGGAAAAAAGGTGGAGGCATTAGATATAAATAAGGAGGTAGTGAAATGGATTCAGCAATGGTTGGATAGGAGGTATCAGAGAGTAGTGGTAGAAAATTGTTTGTCCAATTGGAGGCCGGTGACTAGTGGAGTTCCTCAGGGATCGGTCCTGGGTCCACTATTGTTAGTTATATATATTAACGATCTGGAAGTAGGGGTGGAGAATTGGATAAGCAAGTTTGCAGATGATACAAAGATTGGTGATGTTGTGGACAGTGAGGAAGATTACCGTAGATTAAAAGGTGATTTAGGAAGGCTGGAGGTGTGGGCTGAGAAATGGCTGATGGAATTTAATACAGATAAGTGTGAGGTATTACATTTTGGAAAGGCAAATCTAAATAGGTCATATGCATTAAATGGTAGGCTATTGAGATGTGCAGAGCAACAAAGGGATTTAGGAGTGATGGTAAATAGTACCCTCAAGGCTGATACTCAGGCATTTGGAATGTTGGCCTTCATAAATCGGAGTATTGAATTCAAGAGTAGGGAGGTTATGATGAAATTGTACAAGGCATTGGTGAGGCCATATTTGGAGTACTATGTACAGTTTTGGTCACCAAATTATAGGAAAGATATAAACAAAATAGAGAGAGTGCAGAGAAGGTTCACGAGAATGTTGACAGGATTTCAAGGTTTGAGTTACAGGGAAAGGTTGTGCAGACTAGGGCTTTTTTCTCTGGAGCATAGAAGATTGAGGGGGTACTTGATAGAGGTGTTAAGATTTTAAAAGGGACAGACAGAGTAAATGTGGATAGGCTTTTTCAATTAAGAGTGGGGGAGATTCAAACTAGAGGGCATGGTTTAAGATTGAAGGGGGAAAATTATGAGGGGAACATGAGGGGAAATTTCTTTACGCAAAGGGTGGTAGGGATATGGAATGAGCTTCTGGCAGTCGTGGTTGAGGTGGGATCATTGGTTACATTTAAGGAAAGACTGGATAGTTACATGGAGAGGAGGGGACTGGAGGGGTATGGACCGGGTGCTGGTCAGTGGGACTAGGAGGGTGGGGATTTGTTACGGCATGGACTAGTAGGGCCGAACTGGCCTGTTCTGTGCTGTTAGTGGTTATATGGTTATATGGATATTGATTTTTAATTTTTCTCACAAATTATTTCAAAATTCTAAGAGTATTCTAAGCACTGTTCAAAAAGCTTAGTAGATTTGACTTCATTTGCGCAAATGTTGGAATGAAACTGCAATGAGCTCTGTTTTCAAGAGATTTATCTTTCAGATCCTGCATCTTTAGCCTGTGACCAATGGATCTTGAAAAAACCTTTGGTGAGAGACAATCTGCATAAATATAGAAGGCAAGTATTTTTGTTTTTTTAATTATTGAAATATTTGTCCTATCTTTTAAAATTGAGCTACCGCCAAATACTACTTGCATGTGTTTTTAAAAAAATAGTATGGAATAGAGGCAATGAACAACATGGGAGGGATAATGCTTTGAAACTGGACAATTATAGACACACCTCTGGAACAAAAGTTTGTTGTTTTTTTTTTTGTTCGCTTTTGTCTCTAATTGAATTAGAAGGACAATTTCCCTGCCACTTAAAACAGATGGTTTTTAGTGAAGTCAAGAAATGTTTGTAAAATATGTGGCAACAATATTAGAAATGTAATCAAGATGTTGTAGCAGCCTGCGCCTTGGGCTGACACAGGAAATGGCCTTCGAACATGTTGACTGGCAAAGCATCATGCAGGCTGAAAGACACATTACCATAGGCCATTGGCAGAGCAGTGAAACTGGCCAACCACCGCTGGTGGATCGCAGGGGGCTCAATTGGGGTCTGGGCATCGAGGTAACCAATCAGCAGTCAGTCTCCTGAAGCCACGTCTGGTGGTGATGCGGCTGAGCTGACTATAAAAGGCAGAGCCGCCAATGAATAATCTCAGAATCGAATACACTCTACTGGGGTGTATGTGTGTCTTGTAGATTCGAGCTATAGCCTTAGGGCTGTAACCAAGAGTTATAACCTAGCTGCAGCCGTAGCAACCTCACTACAGTGGTGATGCCAACTGGTCCAAATGGTGCTTTGGACCCGAAGATGGAAGAGTAACCTACGATCAACACCGTAGTATTGAAGGTGCCCGGCTTTTGGACGTCGCAACCACAGGTGTGGTTCCAGCAAGCTGCGGCATAGTTCGCCATTCGACAGATCTCCGCCGACGACTACCATGTGGTCAGCACCCTTGATCAGTACACCGCAGCCCGCATCATCAACTTCCTTCAGCAGCCCCCGGAACAAGGAAGGTATGTGGCCATCAAAGAGTTGTTAACCCACACTCTCAGGCTCTCAGATCACGAATACACTGCCCGACTGTTGCATATCGACGTTTTGAGGGACAGGGCCCTTTCCACCCTCATGAGCGACATGCTTGCTTTCAATGATGGCCACACCTCCTGCCTGCTGTTCCAGTAGATCTTCCTTGAGGGGTTGCCCAAGGACATATGGCTGCTCATCGCGGAGGAAGACTTCAGTGACCCCAGGAAGGTGATTGCCTGAGCAGTCCTGCTATGGGCGGTGAAGAGGGATGCCTGCGCTTCACTGGAGCAGGTGACAGAACCATGTCATCAGCGCCTGACCAGGAAAACCACTGACCGACTACCCAAATGCCACGCCCCACCGGTGAGCAGTACTGTTTCTATCACTGATGATGGTTCCGAGGCCTGTTGACGCCACTTCCCCCTGCACGTTCCAGGGAAACACCCTGGCCAACAGTCATTAATGGCTGTGATGACCGGCCAAATGCATAGCCTGATACACATTCAAGAACTTCCTGTCAGGCTGACAGTTTTTGATAGAGACTGGGACACAATACAATGTTTTTCCCCCAACCAGCCTGGAAGCCCGCTGTGGCAAAGTGGGCCAGGAGCTCCAAGCAGCAAATGGCTCCAACATCCGAATATTTGCACCCGCACCATTCCCCTATTCTTCAGGGACAGACAATTCACTTGGAAGTTTACGGTGGATGATGTACAACAACCATTACCATACAACCAGACCAACTCACTCCTGGTGGATATCAAGGGGCACCAGCTGGTGCACGCCCGGACATTTCAATCACTCTCTCTCAAGGGCACTGAACTCACCAGCCCGCACCTGAACTCGGTGAGTACTGCAGACAGCTAATTCGCTCAGGTCCTAGCAGAATTCCCCTTCATCACCATGCCTCAATTCCATTCGGCAGAACCCAAACATGGGGTGAGGCACCAAATCGTTACAGAGGGCCCTCCCATCCATGCGAGGGCGCAGTGGCTGCCCCTCTGAGAACTCAACCTAGCCAGCGACAAGTTCAAAAAGATGGAGGAACTCAGCATTGTGCGGTGCTCTGATAGTCCTTGGGCCTCCCCTTTCCACGTGGTCCCCAAAACAGCGGATGGTTAGAGGACGTACGGAAACCACCACCGCCTCAACGAGGCCATCGTACTGGACAGGTATCCTGTACTCCATATTCAAAACTTCACTGCTGACTTGCAAGGGGCACAGATATTCTCAAAGGTGAACCTCATCAGGGGCTATCACCAGATCTCTGTACATCGGAAAAACTGCCATCATAACCCCCTTTGGATTGTTTGAATTTCTCCGCATGCCCTTCGGGTTAAAAAAAACGCAGCTCAGACTTTCCAGAGGCTGATGGATGTAGTGGGCCGGGATCTGCATTTTGCCTTCATCTACCTCAACGACATTTTAATAGCCAGTCACACCCACACCGAGCACGCTACCCACTTAAAACAATTATTCTTCAAGCTGAGCGATTTCGGCCAAACCATCAACCCGGCCATGTGCCAGTTTGGCTGAGAGACTTTTGATTTCCTGGACCATTGTATCGACCAACATGGAAACAGATTGTTACCCATTAAGATGGATGCTGTTCACTCTTTCCCCATGCCATCTACAAGAGTTTGCAAGTATGGTCAACTTTTATCACATCATGAGTCCACTTTTTGCCCTCATGGCAGGACCCATTAACAACTTAAAACTTAACCTTCTGGGTCTGAGGCAACCGAGGCCTTCCAGTCCACCGAGCTAATGCCACCCTCCTCGTGCACCTGCGCACAGATGCCCTGACTGCCCTTATGACAGACTCCTCCAACAGTGGTCAGGGGTGTACTTGACCAACTGGTGAATGGACAATGGCAACCACTGACCTTTTTCAGTAACACCTCAAGCCACCAGAGCTCATGTACAGTGCCTTTGGTAGAGAATTGTTAGCCTTATACCTGGCAATTCGGCACTTTTGTTACTTCCTGGAGGGTAGGAAGTTCAAAATTTACACGGACCACAAACCCCTTGCCTTCGCCTTCAGTAAGGTGTCATATCCATGGTCAGCCTGGCAACAGCAGCACCTGTCCTACATATCTGAATTTACAATGGTCATCGAACATATAGCTAGCAGATCCAATGTGGTGGCTGATGCCCTATCTGTTCGGCTATCTCAGCGGTGTATGACATCGACTACGCGGCCCTGACTGATGCGCAGCAAGCAGACCCTGACATTCCAGCATACTGGACAGCATTCACTGGCTTACAACTGGATATCTAGATCGCCCCCAGCAATCGCACGCTGCTCTGTAACACCTTGATGAGTAAACCTCGCCCTGTCATTCCAGCTGCATGGAAGAGGTGGGTTTTTGACTCGGTCCACAATTTAGCTTACCCCGCCATCAGGATTGCAGTCAAAATGATGGCGAATAGGT
Organism: Narcine bancroftii; assembly: GCF_036971445.1. NCBI lineage: Eukaryota > Metazoa > Chordata > Chondrichthyes > Torpediniformes > Narcinidae > Narcine > Narcine bancroftii. Next base: position 233,062,454 of record NC_091472.1, read on the forward strand.
ATGTTTGGCACGGCCTCTGCAAAGAAGTCGCCCTGTGGGCTAGGACTGTACTCAGTGCCAGTCATCAAAAATCCAGACTCATATCAAAGCTTCACCACAGACATTCGAGCCAGCTCGTTGCTGCTTCAGCCATGTGCATATTGACATTGTGGGGTCCCTACCTGTATCCAGAGGTGCACATTACGTTCTCACTATGGTTGACCAGATGGCCAGAGGCGGTGCCACTAACAGAGGCTTCCACAGAAACATGTGCACAGGCTTTATTCAACCCTTGGGTAGCTCATTTTGGGGTCCCCAAAGACCTTGCATTCGGACAGGGAGGCCCAATTCACTTTCAGTCTGTGGACTGCCTTAGCCCACGCCCTGGGGACCCAACTCCACCACACTACAGGCCAACAGGTTGGTGGATAACTGGGCCGACAAACTCCCTTGGGTCATGTTAGGCATCCGCACTGCACTCAAGGAGGACCTCCATGCATCCTCTGCCAAGTTAGCCTGGCGCACCTCTGGTTATTTTGGACAAATTCATAATGGTCCCTGATGACTTGGGGCACCCCTGGCAACCATATTGTCCCAACTAAGCGAGCGCCTTGGCATCCTGGCTCCCGCTAAACCTAGACCGCACAGTCAACCCTGCACTTGTGACCCAAAGAACTTTACTGACTGTAAATATGTGTTTGGAGCGGGCCTCACCAGCCACCTCTACAGCGACCTTACAAGGGGCCATACTGTGTCCTCAGATGCAATGGCTCCACCTGTGTTTTGGACATTGGCGGCAGGGAAGAGACTTTTACACTTAACCAGTTGAAACTGACCTTCTTGGACTTTGACCAGCCCATCACTCACCTGACCCCACAGCGCAGGGGTTGGCCCCCTAAAAACAGTGCCCTGATAACCATCAGTTCTGAGGGGCGGAGGTGTCATGTAGCGGCCTGTACCTTGAGCTGACACAAGAAATGGCTGCCAAGCGCAGTGACCGGCAAAGCATCATGCAGGCTGAAACACCTGTTTCCATAGGCCACCAGCAGAGTCGTGAAACTGGCCAATCACTGTCGGGAGATTGCAGGGGGCCCAATGAGGGCATGGACATCCGAGGTAACCAATCGCCACTGTGGTAACGCAGTCGAGCTGACTACAAAAGGCAGAGCTGCCACTGAATAAACTCAGTGTCGAATACACTCTATTGGTGTGTGTCTTTCTTCTGTGAATTCGAGCTACAGCCTTAGAGCTATAACCAAGAGCTATAACCTAGCTGTAGCATAGCAACCTCGCTACAATGTATTTAAACCAAATTTGTTGAAAAGTCATTATCCAGAAATATTAGTTGCTTTTAAAAAATATTGCTATCCAGTATAAAATCATACAATTCTTCTAAGTAGAAGAGATTGTTTATCGTGCCTATGACAGTTTCTTGCAAATTATTCAATTCAATCCTTGTAATCTCTGCAAATTATTTCCTCTCAACTGCATATGAAGCAGGCATTGATCCAGTGATAGCAGCCAGCAATGTGGGAGAAGAGACTAATCTGAAACTAACAAGCCTTCCTTCGGAGGGTGTCTAACATCTGACAAATGCACTCCAATTTTGTGTATGGTTTTCTACAAAATTCATCCTGGAATGGAACCTCTCCATTCACCAGCCTGCTTTTGAGGCAGACATTCTGTGAAAAGAAATTGAGGAATACTAGCCTTCAGTGTAGCTGAGGAGTATAAGAGGAGATCCCACTGGGAAATGCTCCATTATGATATGGATTGATAGGCTGGATACTAGAGACTACCCTCTGGCTTGAGAATTGGGGGATGTAGTCATGGGCCAAGTCATTCAGTAGACAGATGAGGCAAAATTGATCTTGGGGATTCAAATATTGATTTTGGAAACTGGACTGGGTGAAGAAAATATCACTGCAGGGTAGGTCCTTGGTGAATCGCGCTCCCTTGTTTTAATAACTGCACTTGCTCCTTCAGACCAAATGTTTATGGGGACATTTATTCCAGCTGTAAGAAAGGACATGGATCTTCAGAAAGCTATGTTTTGCTTTGTAAGTAAAGCTTTCTGTCATCTCCTACATCAGGACTTACCAGTAATCACCCAAAAGGTGGTTTTGATATTTGCCTATTTGTAACCATTTTAGCTTTAGGTTGATTATACAGCATTTTTAGCGAATTACAAAAGCATTTGGAATCCCAAATGTATTTAGTACTCTAAACAAGAAGTCACATTCCAGTCTATCAAATGCTTTTTATGCATCCAATGCAACTGCTACTGCTGGTTTCTTTCTATTCTGTGCAACATTTATCAAAAATTTGACTATATTATCTGCCGCATGCCTATTTTAATAAAAAAAACCAGTTTGATCCATATTTATTAATTTTGGTAAAAATTTAGCTAATCGATCAGCTAACAATTTTGATACAATTTTATAGTCTGTATTCAGCAACGATATAGGTCTATAAGAAGAAGGTTGTAAATAATCTTTTCCCTGTTTTGGAATAACTGTTATTAATACAGTTTTGAAAGATACTGATAGGTAATGTACCTGCTGATTGAAATCTAAAAAATTACAAAAGCATCATATCACCATTGATTTTTCTCTTCTTTTATTTTTTTTCCATGACCTGCTTTTGCCTGCCCTGCTCCCCATTCCATGACCTGCTTTTGCCTGCCCTGCTCCCCAAAAAAATGGCTATCAGTGTTTGTCTTGACACCATTAAGAAACATGAGTATTGTGTTCAATCATTTTCATGATCTTGTTACGAGCCCAGAGGATTCCAAAAACCAGCAGCAACAGAAATTCACCCAGATGATTAGTTACTTCAACAAAAGTTGCTTTTAATTTTCTTCAAACAATAATTAGATCAAACTTTAACTTGTTACTATTAATTTGACCCCCCCCCTTCCAATTCTAAGTGCTCATGTATTTAATGTGTTTGGGTTCAGGAAAGTTCTTTGCTTCACTGTCCAATCATTCACTTTTCATTTCTCCAAGTTCACTGGTATCAAGCAATTTTCATACTGTGTCCTGAATTTAACCTATGATCTTCTTTGTTACTTTTTTTCCCCCCACTGGTAAACCACCATGCTGCCAATGTATACGAAACTACACTTTGCTTGCAGAATGCTGCATATATGTGCAAATATAGAGGTTATTGACTAATTTATGAAATGCACAAAATGATGACAAAAAGACTAAAAGCAGAGACTAATATGAAAGTATCAGTTGTTGCATCTTGTTTTCAAGTGACAGTACCATAGATTTAAAACACTGAATACAATGGCTTGGTTGTGCACAAAAGTTTGGTCTTGTGTCGGCGCACTTAATTGCAGTGGCGAACGGGCCCCGCTTGTCATGTGCAGTCAGCAAGGCAGACTGGAATTACAGCGAGACCACTTTCAATTGGTCATTAACACTGGCATCCATGGATAAGCCTCTCCTAGGCGCTGGTTTCCTGCACGGTCAATGTCTATTGGTAGACCTCCAGGGAGAACAACTAGTCCACTCACAGACCTTCCAGACAATACCCCTATGCACATCCAACAAGCCAGCCACCCAGCTCGCCTCTGGAGACTTCGCATGGCCAATACAGCCATCCCCATGCCAGCTATCCTTCCATCCTGTGCCCCCAGTTCACTGCCACCATGCCAAAGCATGGTGTGCAGCACCACATAGTGACTACAGGCCCGCCAGTGCATTCTCGAACCCGACATCTGGCCCCTGACAAGCTCAACCTCACCAAGAAAGAGTTTCAGTATCATCTGCCAGTCCAACAATCCACGGGCCTCTCCCCTCCACTTGGTGCCCGGGTCCAATAGCAGCTGGAGACCCTGTGGAGACTACTGTCGCCTCAATGATGCAACAACGTCAGACAGCTACTCGATTCCCCACATCCAAGACTTTGCAGCAAACCTCCATGGCACATGCCTCTTCTCTAAGGTCAACCTGATCCGGGGATACTTCCAAATCCCCGTTCACCTGGACGATGACCAGAAGACTGCTATTATCTCCCCTTTCAGCCTTTTTGAGTTTCTTCGCATGCCATTTGCCATGAAAATGCAGTCCAGACCTTCCAGCATCTCATGGATGCAGTTGGCAAACACTTGCCTTTCCTCTTTATCTACCTGGACGATATCCTGATAGCGAGCAAGACTCTTGAGGAGCACATCTCACACCTTCGCCAGTTTTTCGACTGACTTTCTCAGTTCAGCCTCACCATCAACCTGGCGAAGTGCCAGTTTGGCCTTAAGGAAATCGTCTTCTTGGACCAGAGAATCACCAGGGACGATGGCACTCCTTTACCCAACAAGGTGAAAGCTATACAACAGTTTGCCAGACCGATGACTCTGAAGGGACTGCAACAATTCATGAGCATGGTGAATTTCTACAACAGGTTCATCCCCTCAGCTGCCAGCAATACACATCCACTCTTCATGTTAATGTCAAACTCCAAGAGAGAATTTGATCTTCACTAGGCTCTGGTGCTTTAACTTAAATTGTTACCACAAAGGAAGGTCTTTGTAGGCTACAGAGAGAGAGATTTGTTGTTTGTTGGACACACACACAAACTGATATCCTTCAATCAGCCACTTCAGTGTCTTGCCAATAAAACCTGCCAATATCCCCTCTTCTTCCAGGTTACCAAAGAGTTCTTTTTTCCCTATTCCAGGAGAAATACACTAACCAGCCACTTCCCCTTATAACTGACTACAAGAATTGAGAATAGGCAACAGCATCAGATAGATGTTTTTGCTGTAAGAAGGAAACGGGAACAACAGTACATGCAATTTGGGCATGTGAGAAAGTGGAAAAGTTTTGGGAAGATCTAAATCAGGTATTAAATAAAATCACAAAAAGCAACATACCAAAAAATCCAGAGATCTTTCTTCTAAGTAATATAAGAAGTAAAGAAATAGGCCTCAAACTGGATGAAGCACAAAAAAGATTTATTATGATAGCCTTAATTGTAGCAAAATAATGTCAACCTGGAAATCAGAAGAGAGCCTGAGAGTACAGCAATGGTACATAGAAATTAATAAATGTATTCCATTGGAAAAAATAACATAATTTAAAAAATAAAGTCACATCATTCAAACAAATTTGGGAACCGTACATGGAACACAACGTAGAGGGCCTACCGCGGACCTCCACCCCCTAAAATGAGAAAATTATAGAATGAGAAGAAGACGAAATGAACTGACCCAGTGTGTAAAAGTAGATGACACAATTTTCTTGTTTATATTCATTGTGTGATGACATTGTTTAATGGGTTTATTGTATTGTATATGTTGAACGCTTAATGGATTTGGAGGAGGGAGGGAAGGGAGGGGGGAAAAGGGGAGAAAATGCCACTGTGTATATTCAAGAGGGAAATATTTGTGTGTATTTTGATTAATATGGTTCATAGTGTGAAAAATAAAAAAATTTTAAATAAAAAAAATATTGAGAATAGGCTGAACTCAGAACCCAAAATACATCTTCAAAATGGGGTTTTATAGCAGGAGAGCCTCCAGCACCAACTCCTGCAAATCTAACTCTGATTGAAGTTTGCTGTTCTAAGAGGGATCTTGTGGTTTTGTAAACAGAGAGGGGAAAAAAAAACATTATGAGAGAGAGAGAGAGAGAAAGAGTTTTGGATCGCTAGCACCGGAATCATTTTTAGAGCCTGGACATCTGTTCCTTTAAAACTATAGTCCATTTATTCCATTACATCAGTCCAATTAACACCTACTTGTGAAGTTTCCCTGTTTGTTATTGCACTGAACAAGCAGACAACACAAGTGGTAACCTTAGTCAATGCTTTACTGTTAAACTCAAACAACACAATATACAATAGGAGCTTCTTGTAATGGCGTATGGTATCAATTTTCAACTGCCCCACCTCACGGAGACTTGCGCATGCGCAGTAGCACTGTGGCAAGTATGTTGGCTGCAATGCAATTGCAGTGGGAGCCGAGCAGCCGATGGGAGCGGCTGTCTACATCCCCTTTCTTGAGCAACCACCCCTCCACCCCCATATACCACAATCCACGTTTGTGCTGTACATCACAATATTTACAATTCAGCAATGAATCCAGTTTAGTCCTGATATTTTGAGTTGAGCTTACAAATACGCTCAATGTGTGTTACGTAGTAGCCACTGGTGGAAGTGGATGCTTTGGGTGCTTCAGCCTGAGAGGTGCAGTTTCAAGATTTTTTTGCTGAGTGATCTCCGCCTACCCCGGGTTTACATTCCAGATCCTGGTATACAGTCTCATTAGGAATGGTTTGGGATGGGGTTAACACCCTTACAGGTAGGATGTATTGACGGTTTCTCTGATACACCCTTCCTTTTGATTTTATTTGCTATGACCTTGACTCTTGGCAGCTCCTTTCAACTATGCCCATGCAGTCTTAACCTTGTAGAGTCTGCATCCTTACGACTTGTCCTTCTGCTAATAGCTCAAGCAATTGGCTGTTTCTGTCATAGCATATTTTCTATATTAGTCTCTTGTTTAGTCAATGGGACTTAATTTTTTTTGTGGGTCCTTTAGCTGGGGCTCCAGGAGCCTCCTTGCCATTGGCAGGGTCATTCGCATCTGCTTGAACATGAGTCTTTGCACCGGAGATCCCAATGTGGCATCACAAGCGATGTTCCTTAGGCTCAGAAGGTTGAGGAACCATCCATCTTCTCCCTGTGTGACTTCTCCATTAGTTTTGCACACTTAATGGCTCTTTCAGCCAACTTGTTTGACTGTGAACACTCTGGGCTGCTAGTAATGTGGTTGAAGTCCCATGTTGCTGCAAAGTGTCTGAATTTCTCACTGGTAAATTGTGCCATTGTCTGATATCAGAGTGTGGGTGCCCCATGCACCAAAAAGTGTCTCTTCAACTTGGTAATGACTGCTAAGGAGGTGTCGCAGGTAAAAGGTCTATCTCAAACCATTCAGAGTGGGAAATAGGGTTGCACTTCAGGTGGTAGGCTAGCCGCCCTTGATAAACGTGCCCATGGTCCTCAAAGTTGTGTCTTCAGCAGTATGCTATCTCAGCTCCTCCAACTGGGAGGAGGAGATGTGCATTACTGTCATTATATCAAGTGTCCTCTTCCTCAACTTGCTAGATTGTACATTTTCTGGAAGCATGGGATAGCACGTTGGCTAAGTGCATTTCTTTTCCACACTTGTAAACTAAAGTCAAGTTGTATTTCTGAAGCCTGTGCATCATTCATCATAATTGTGCAGGAGCTGTGTGAATTGGCTTCTTCAGAATTGTGACCAGAGGTAAGTGGTTAATCTGTATGGTCACTGAATTTTGAGCAGGTGTACCTATTCTCCATGTCAGTGAGTGATCTGGATGCGTAGGTTACTGGTTTTCTGTCTTGCAGACATGCTGCACTCAGACCATACTTTGATGCATCACAGGTTAGCATGACTGGTACTTCGTAGTACGATAGAACAGGTGGGGATGACATATGCCTTTTTAATGCGTCTAATGCGTTTTGTTTTTGCTCATGCCAGGACCACTCCATGTCTTTTTGTGTCAGCTGCCTCAGTGGAGTGGTAAGATCACTTGAGTTTGGGATGAACTTCCCAGGAAGTTAACCATGCCCAGGAAACATTGTAGCGCTGCCATGTCTGTCGGTACTGGCATTTTACTGATGACCCTAGTCTTTGAAGGGACTGCCTGTAGGCCTTCTCCTGTGAAAACACGACCTACATAACTGACCTGGTTCAGCTAAAATTTGGACTTCCGGGGGTTGAGCTTAAGGTTTACTTTGTCGAGTATCTTTTTAAAATTAGCCTCGTGTTCTTCCAAGACTTTGCCACCTATTAGTATGTCATCAACAGTGACGGTACAGGGGACCCAGCAAAGATTTGGTCCATTGACTTCTGAATTACCTCGCTGGCTGAAATGATTCTGAATGGCATTTGCGGGAAACTGTTTCGGCTGAAACTCGTGCTGAATGTGGTCAGCAGTGATGACTTGAGGTCAAGTTTGACTTGCCATAATGAATTCTTTGCATTCAAGAACGAAAAAAGGTCGCACTGGCCATTTGTGTGGCATCTTCCTCCACATATCTTATTATATGGTGTGGTTGTTTTAAAGCTGTTTTGAGGATCTCTGGTTGATGCAGATCTAGATCTCCTGTCCATCTTTTTTTAAGCAGCCACCATGGGTGAGCTCAGAGACTGGGGTAATCACACACAGGTCCTGCATCCTGCCCAGCTTGGCCTTAACACTGTCCTTCATTGCTATCAGTGTACAGTGTGCTGGAAGGACCATGGGCCTCACTTCCAGGTTAAGCTGCGTGGAGTATGTCACTGGCAGTTTCCCCAGTTCCTTCATAAAACCGTTATTGTACTCAGAAAAGTTTCTGTGTGTCAAATCATCTTAGGCTGTGCTTAATGGTATACCTCTCTGCTAAACAAAACAAGTCCCATGTCCATGCTTGCGCTCAGGCCAGGCAAAGGCATTACGTCTTTTTGAACTATGATAAAAGTTAGTATATGCAGCCATCTTTTTACTTAGCACTGCAGTCGCACTTTGCTGTTGGTTCTGATTCTGCTGCCCCTGTATGCCACTAGGCTTGTGGACTTGGTGCATGGTATGATCTGTTCTGACTTCTTCAGTCGATTGAACATTCTTTGTGATATGATGTTGCATTTGGCCCCATTGTCAACTTTCATGTCTGTTGCTTTACTATTAATCTTCATTGTTTCAAATGCTTCCTTGTTCTTTCTGATTCTTTTTGGGTCTCCTGCCATCTGGAGAGTAAATCCATCAACTTAATGCTCGTCGACTGAGTTGGTTTGTCCTTGCTCAGGTTCCATCTAGTTAATCATCCTTCTGTAACTGGGTCTCAGGGTGAGTTGCTGCCTGGCTCTGCAGCATCTGCTAAAATGGTTCCATTTCCGACAGGCTCTGCACTGTTGGCTAAATGCCAGGCACAGCTCTTGTCTTGCCATGTGGTCACTGCTGCAGTTGCCGCACTCTGTCCTAGGTGATGGTGTAGAAGGACTTGGTTGGCTTCATCTTCCTCTGGCTTCCAGGCATGTCCTGCCTGGATTGCATCTACGCTCGCTCCTTACTCCTATGGAGGGGATAGCTTTCTGCTGTTCTCCTTGGCTTCATAGGCCAGACATCTGGAGATCGCCTTCCCGAGCATTAGTTCACTGTCACGTAGCAGTGCTTTTCTCATGCCTTCGTCACAGACTATCCTGTCTTTAATCAACTTTTCACAGAGGGCTCCGGTTACCGTCTGATTTTTAGTTTGCTGATGTACGAATGAATCGACTCGCCAGGCCTCTGGTTTTGGTATTAAATCTGTGCCTTTAAGTTTTCGTAATTTTCTTTTAAGACACTCGGGGAACTCTCAACACAGCCGGCTGACAATAATACCTCGTTTATGCACTTCGTTTGCGTATATGAATGACCTTTACCTTTCGATGGGCTTGGGGCCCGCCAAATTTAGTAAATGTATGCTCTGACTCAGGCAGACTTATCACTATGCCACGATAAAAATGTCGTATTCTCTTTCAAATATGTGCCAATTCTCAGCCACATTGCCCTCAAACACGAGCGGGTTGGGGCTTCTGAATCAATTTGCCATTATGGTGCAGTTACAAACATGTTATAAGCATGGCATTGGTACTCATTTTTCACTTGAAGACTTCAGGTTTGGGATGCACGTGATCCCACTTCTGACACTTTGTTATTGCACCAAATAAGCAGACAACACAAGTGGTGTAACACCATTGGTGGGACATCGAGCAAGCCAATGGTGTCACGGGGAAGGACTTCAGCATCTTGGAGAGAGAGGCTCAGGACTAGCAGGGAAAAGCCTGAACATTAGTTATTTCACTAAGGGTAGGGTAAAATAAAGCAAGCTACGAATGCAACTCCAGACTCAAGGTCATTTTTATAACGAGCGTGTCTGAACCCAACACGACATGGTGTCAGAAGTGGGAATTTTGAGCCACAGAGAGAAGGACAGACTGAAAGAATAAAAGTGAAAGAGGTTAGCTAAGATGGAGGACAGGCCTGAACATGCAGAGGCACCCCAATTGGGAGTGACAGCTCCTCCATTGGCGACTTTCACAATAAAACCTCCAGAACCCTTTGACTTCTCAAAGCCACAGGCAAGTAATTTAAATAATTCCTCTGAAGCTAACCAGGTGAATACACTAGTATACTGCATGGAGGACGAGGCTGACGATGTGCTACGTGGCCTAGACTTAACAGGCATGCAGCAACAGCAGTACGAATCAGAACGGAGAGGGTTTGATTATTATTTTGTGCCTCAGAAGAATGGACAAAATTTAACAAGAGAGTGAAGCAGCCTGTAGAAACAGTAGACACATTCATTCCAGCCTTGTTTGCTCTGGCAGAGAACTGCGAGTATGGGGATCTGCACAATGAACTTTGATACGACAGACTACTAGTGGGCCTAAGAGATTCGTCGCTGTTGGAGAGGATGCAACTCGACAAAGGCCTCATCCTCATGAAAGCAGCAGTCACAATAGCTAGACAGAAGCGATAAAGCAGTAGCAAACCGACTTGCAAGAAATGTGTGCAAGCCAACTAGCAGTAGACGCAGTGCAACTTTAGTGGAAGACAGCAGAAGTTTAAAGGCAAAGGGCAGACGCCAGCACAGCAAAAAGTTAAAACAATGCTGAAGAGCGCAAGATGTGCCCCAGGTGTGGAAAACTACTGTTCCACCCAGCATTTCAATACCCAGCCAGGATTACAGAATACCACAACTGCGGCAAACGAGGACACTACAGAAAAGTCTGTAGGTCAGTGTACGTGGTGAATGAGGTGGCAGAGGACATGGACAGATTGTTCCTCAGAGAAATAGCATTAGGTGAGGAGCCCTGGATGGCCGACATTAACATAGGAGGCAGCAAAGTGACCTTCAAAATTGACACAGGGGCCGATGTTATAGCCATTTCCAAGAAAGTGTTTAAAAGAATTATACCCAGAGACGGCAAGCTAGGAAAAACACAGAAGCCACTCTACAGTCCGAGGGAATGAAATTGATGGTCCTGGGGTTGGCAAAAGAAATGCTCTCACATAGAGAAAGGAGCACCACAGAAGAAGTGTATGTGGGAGATGCTTACAAGCAGCGCTGTTGAGCAGACCAGTTTCAGTGAGACTCCAGCTAGAGGCCAGATTGGATGCCCTAGACCAGGAGATGGTCAGGAAGGCATACCCCAATCTTTGTGATGGACTTGAGCTAGTACAGAAGCCGTATGTCATTAAATTCAAGCCTGATGTGAAACCATTTTCACTGAAAGTACCTTGAAGGGTCCCATTGCTACTCATGGGCAAAGTGAAGCAAGAGCTTGAAAGAATGGAGAAGCTTGGAGTTATCAGCCACATAGAGGAGCCTACAGAATGGTGTTGCGGCATGGTGGTAGCACAGAAAAAGACTAAAAAAGATGTTTGCATTTGTGTGGAATTGACGCCCTTGAATGGATCAGTGTGCAGAGAAAAGTTTATCTTCCTTCGATGGATCAAACCCTAGGCATGCTCACTGGAGCACAATATTTTACTAAGTTGGATGAAAACATGGGATTTTGGCAAATTCCTTTGTCCAAATATTCAGCTCTCCACACAACATTTATCACGCCATTTGGCCGTTACTATTTCAACCACTTACCCTTTGGTATCTCCTCTGCCCCTGAACACTTCCAGAACAGAATGGTGACCAAGGTTACCGCAGGCCTGGAAGGAGTTGTCTCGCACATGGACGATATCCTCCTTTGGGGGATCACAAAGGACCAACATGATGCGAGAGTCCATGCAGTCCTAGAATGAGCACGAAAAGGCAGGGGTCACCCTCAACATGGGGAAGTGTGAGTTTGGAAGAAGGCAGGTGAAATTTCTGGGATACGTCATCTCAGCAGATGGCATGAGACCAGATCCAGACAAGACGAGAATTGTGCAGGACATGAAGGAGTCAACAAACATTAGTGAGCACAGACATTTTCTCTGTATGGTGAACCAACTAGGGAAGTTCATTACCAAACCTGGCTGAAAAGGACAAACCACTGAGACACCTGTTGCCCAAGAAAAACCAGTGGAGCTGGGGACATGAGCAACAGAGGACATTCAGTAACCTCAAGGGAGAGCTATCAATCACACTGTACTTCAGTTGTATGATCCAAATAGGCAACTGAGAATATCAGCTGACGCTTCATCATATGGACTGGGAGCAGTATTACTACAGAAGGATGGAGACCATTGATCACTAGTCGCTTACATTCCCAGATCACTTACAGAAACAGAGCAACAATATGCGCTGCTGGAAATGGAGGCATTGGCTCTGACTTGGGCCTGTGAGAGATTCAACCATTTTATTTTGGGACGGCAGTTCGAGTTGGAGACGGACCACAAACCACTTGTGAGTCTGCTAGGTGGGCAAGCGCTGGATTCGCTGCCACCACGGATACAGAGGTTCAGGATGAGGCTGATGAGATACTCATACACGATCTCACACACACCTGGGAAGAACCTTACAACTGAGGATACACTCTCTCACTCCCCACTACAAGATGGAACCACGAGTGCTGATAAAGACCTCATGGAGGACACCAATATTTATGTAGAGATGGAGATGGAAAACCTCCCAACAAGCGAAAGATTCCTGGCAGAGCTCTGAGCAACTATGCGTTGACAATGTATGCGCACAAATCATGAAATACTGCATTAGAGGCTGGCCAGACAGAAACCAGTTACAAGGACCAGTCAAACACTACTGGCAAGAGAGGGCCGTTCTGAGTGTGCATAATGGACTACTCCTGAGTGGTACGAGATTAGTTATTCCGGCTAACATGCAGAACAAGGTACCGAGAAAATACATGAGGGCCACCCGGGGGTTATAAAGTGTCAGGAAAGTGCCAATCAAATAGTGTGGTGGCCAGGTCTGAGTAATCAAATGAGCGAGATTGTATTGAGGTGCAGAGAGTGCATCCAGGAAAGGACAAATGTAAGAGAACTGCTGATGCCAAGTAAATTTCCTAACAGGCCATAGCAAAAATTTGGTTCAGACAGTCACTCTTGGAGAGACACATACTTATTAGTGGTGGACTCTTTCTCTAGATTCAAAGAAATAGCATGATTCAGCCTGACGACCAATATAATTGTTCATTTAAAATCAATGTTTGCACGGCATGGTATTCGAGAGATGTTGGTAAGTGACAACAGTCCACAGTTCCTTTGCACTGGATTACGGGTTCGAGCATGTGACCAGTAGCCCTAAGTATCCACAAAGCAATGGTGAGGCAGAGCAAGCAGTACAAACAGTGAAGAACCTGCTCAAGAAAGCAAAAGACCCTTACTGTGCACATTGGTGTACAGAGCCACACAACTGAGCAACAGCTACAGTTCAGCCCAATTGGTAATGGGACATCGCCTTCACACGACTCTACCAACCCTGCCAGAGAGGTTACTGCAGGAACTCCCAGACCTGCTACAATTCCAGGACGAGGAGAGGGAGAAGAGGTGTAAGAATGCGAAGTGGTATTATGAGAGACACCGAATGAGTGACTTGGAAAAGCTGGCACCAGGAGATGAGGTATGGATCCCTGATGCAAGACAGGAAAGTACAGTAACTTCTGTGCATCACAATCCACGGTCATACATGGTTAGCAGACCACAAGGGACACTGAGATGAATTCACCAACATCTCACTCCCATACCAGAGTCTCCAGGTGAAAAGCAACAAGAGCACTGGCTGGAAATGGACACACCTGCAAAGGCAGGTCCAGAGACTCTGCCGACTGAAACACAGAGTTTGCCTGGCATAATAAGCACAAGGTCTGGACGAGAAGTAAGAAGACCACAGAGACTGAATCTGTAGAGATTGTAAAACACCCAGAGTCAAGAAAGACTTGTGTATTGTAAATGTTGTATGTGTATTTGTATCGGAATGCGTAAAGGTAACTATAGCGGGAGAAGCCACAGAAAGGGGGGCTTAGAACGCAAAGGGGGATGTGTTGTAACTCAATTGGTGGGACATCGAGCAGGCCGATGATGTTATGGGATGTGACTTCTGCATCTTGGAGAGAGAAGCTCAGGACTAGCGGGGAAAAGCCTGTGCATATAGATATTCACTAAGTGTATGGTAAAATAGAGCAAGCTATGATCGCAACTCCAGGCTCAAGGTCATTTTTATAATGAATGTGTCCGAATCCAACATGACAGTCAACACTTTACTGTTAAACTCAAACAACAGTATGTACACCAGGAGCTTCATGTAATGGGACTTGGTATCAGCCACGTTCAGTTTTCAACTGCCGTGCCTCACAGGGACGCGTGCATGCACAGTAGTGCTGTGGTGAGTATGGTGGCTGCAACACAATTGCAGCGGGTGCTGAGCAGCCGAGGGGAGCAGCTGTCTACATTTCCAAAGTCACTACAGACTTGTAGGCTCCACCTTAGGCAGAGCTCTTACATTTTAAATGAGATGACTTTTGTGAAATATTAATGTCTGTTTGTAAAGTGACCCACAATCTATACCTTTTAAAGATGTACTTTATCATAATTTCATTAACCTAATTTGTAACAATACAGATGAAGACAAGACTTCAAAAGTGAATGGATTTTAGGTGCGATAACTTTCTCCTAATAATCTTACAATTAATTTTACAAGGGAAACATTGGGACTGAAATTGTTTGAGGCATTTTGAAATTCCACCTTTTTCATTCCACTCTCAGAGCATAATGGAAATCTGTATTCTTAGATCAGTTTGTTTCTTAATTGGGTTGTTACTTCCACAATGGTAGTGGAGTTGGCTATATTGTAAAAAGGGAAAAAAGTGATGCTGGAGAATGCTCAATATCTGAGAAGAGAGAATTGGTTAATGTTTTAGGTCAATAAGGCTTCATTAGTACAAGAAAACATTAGAAACTTATTTTAAGTGGCAAAGGGATGATGCAGAGAACAAAGGGAATGTTTGTGATAGGCTAGAGAAACCAGGTGACATACAGTGTTGGTACTGAAATTAAAGACAATCCCTGACCTGAACATTTCCAGTCAATTTCTAAAGAGAAAGGAAAAAACAATTTATATTACAGGCCGATTACTTTACATTAGATCTGGCTAATTCTAACACAATTTAGGCCCTTTCACACTTGCGTCCCACTAACTTGGCCATTCAGTTTGCCTTTTCACACTTGACCCCTCTTAACTGGGACACTGCACGTGTTCACGTTTGAAAGGAGCCATTCCCAGAGTTAGGACTATTCTACCTTCTACCGGTGATGTCATGACACATTGAGCAATAGTGGACCTGCCCTAAATCCTGATCAATATATTATGATCTTGTATTTAAACAAAATTAATCATGCCTAATTATAACATAATTAAGCTTTATGCAGAGCACAGTATGAGCCCTTCGACCCCTGTTGCTGTGCTGACCTATATAAACCTTTATAAGGGACCATGGGAAAGTTGGTAGCGCCATCGTATACCACTTAAACAGCATGGGAAAGTTGGTAGTGCTATAAGGACACAATATAGAAATACCATGGGAAAAAGTGCACTATAGTGCTACCAACTTTCCCATGCTGTTTAAAAATTGTCCGCTATTGCTATTTATTTCCCCCACTCTTACTCGCACGCACTCGCTCTCCCTCTTCCCCCCACCCCCACTGCAACTTTCCCTCTGCAAAGTTTATACCTTCATTTTAATCTTCCTTCACATTCCTGCACTTTCGCAAAAACTTGGGTCATTTCTATCCCAGAATGCAATTGTCCATTCTACATTTGCCTGATTGCAATGCCGGCATCTCTAGATGCTGCGGATTACACTAGTAGTCTACCCCTGGTGTGAGATGATGTCATCTCATGCTGGCGTTGAAAAGATTTTGCTTTCACACTAGACATTTTTTAGGGCAATTGGCTGTTAATTCCTGGGACCACTTGCAAGTGTGAAAGGAGCTTTTGAATGGTTAATTATCTGAAGTGGTTGAATTTGGCATGGAATGTTGAGGCCAGTATTGTGCCTAAAGCAATTCCTTGCATTTGTTTGACTTCATTAGAACAGGTAGCTAAACACATAGGTAATTTTGGTCATAATTTGCAACCAGAAGTCCAGGGTCAGTTTTTAAATTTTTTAAATTTAGAGATTCAGCAGGGTACAGGCCTTTCTGGGCCATGAATCTGCATTGTCCAAATATACCTATATGACCAATGAACCCTGTATGTCTTTGGAATGTGGGAGGAAACTGGAGCACCTGGAGGAAATTCATGTGGACACGGGGAAACGTACAACTCCTTATAGACAGCAGTGGATTTCACCCCCAGTTGCTGTCATTGTAATACTGTTGAACTAACCATGCTTCCCTTCGTGGACTGAACAGAGGTGCTTTGCTGCAAAGGAGTGACCTAACTCACCTGCCATCAAATGTACATGTATGCCTTTGCCTATCATTTGCACTCACTTTGTTTTCACAACCACACCCTCTCTGCTTGTTAAACTAGATTGTGCATCCCTAGCTTCCACCCCCACCCCACCATGCTCCTTGACTGGCAAATTTCTAGAATTTATTTAAATTGAGTTTGTGTGCATTGAATCTTTTAATTTTTGTTGTTGTTCTAATTGCAGAGAAATTGAGTCATCAATAAAATACCTGAAATCACTGGCAGGGTTTGCCCAGGCAAAAGATACAGTGAAATGGATACCCCAGTGTTCTAGGCCTCACGTGTTCCTACACAGGTAATGTATTAAAAGGGAGATCTAGGTATTTTGTTTCATCAAGTTTTTTGCCAGATCTATTACCTTCCTAACAAAAATACTCAATGCCTTTTGTGGTACCAGACTGGGGTGTGTTTTTCAATAAAGTTATCTTAATAGATTTTGATCTGATCCAAGTGATGTGACCCAAAAAGAACAGGTGTTAATGCATCAAGATGCCATTCTACTTTAAACACTTTTTTTGAACAATTCAATAATTATGGATTCAAAACTGATTATAGATGAGGTAGTCTGTTGAGTGTGTCAAAATTCATTTGATAGTAAAATGCACTGATCAACTTGTTACAGTATTTATTATTATTGAAGTTCTGACTCCTCTGCTTTATTTCCTTTGTTTATTACTTCTATTACCTATCCAAAATTGATCTTTTGATCCGGTTTCTCCTATACTGCACTCTCAAAATTCTAGATTAATCAAAGCTGTCTTTTGCTTTAACAAAATTTCCTTTTGGCCATTTAAGAAAAGCATGGCTTCCCCTCTACTGCCACTAACTCAGCCCTCCCCTGCATTTCCTCTATTTCTCGCACATCTGCTCTGAATCCTTCCTCATCCCCATCTCCAGAGACACAACAACAGGACAGAGGTCCCCTTGTTCTCGTCTACAACCCCGCCAGCTACCTCATTCAATATACTCACTGCCATTTCCGTCACCTACAATGGGATACTCCCTCCCCTCCCCGTTTTCTTTAGGGATCCTTCCCTCCACGACTCCCTTGTCCTAGTCCTGTGATTGCAAGAACTGCTTATCCTCTTCACTGCGCCTCTCCCTTCGCCATCATTCTGAGCACAAAACAGTCCTTCCAAGTGAAGCAACACTATATGTGTAAATCTGTATGAGGGTCATTAACTGCATCTGGTGCTCCCCTTGTGGCCATTGAGGGATCGCTTTGTTGAACACCTTCGCTTTGTCTACTGCATCAGCAGGGACATCTCAGTGACCAACCTATTCCACACCCCATGGCCACATTGAAATTTCTGTCCATGGCTTTGTGCACTGCCAAATTAAGGCCATTCAAATTAGAGGTACAACACCCTGTATTCCAATTTGGCAGCCACCAACCAGTCAGTTTCGATATCAACCTTCAATTTCCGTTCTCTTCTTCCCTCACCCTACCCTCATCTCTCTTTCTCCAGTTTCCCAGCCCTCCTTCCCTCTATCAAAGAGCATAGCTCTCTGCCCCCTCCCATCACCTAGCTCCTTTCTCTTCCTCCCTCCTAAGAACATCAGAAATAGTGGCCAGAGTAGGCCACCCGGCCTGTCAACCTTTCTCTGCCATTCAAGGTGATCGTGGCTGATCTGATGATTGTCTCATCTCAATCTACTTGCCTTTTCCCCATATCCCTTAATTCCCTTACTATGTAGAAATTATCCAATCTTGTCTTAAATATATTTACTACAGTTGCTTCCACTGCTTCAATGGGCTGCGAATTCCACAGATTCACCACCCTCTGGGGAGAAGAAATTCCTCCTCATCTCTGTCCATCAGGACCTTCCTGGAGAATTTTGGTAAATTAACATGAAAGCCTCGACTATAACTTCTGTCATTTCTTTCAGGACCCTTGGATGCATTCCATTAGAACCAGGGGATTTATCTGTCTTTACACCCTCAAGTTTTCTGAGTATGATGTCTTTAATGGCAGTGATGACATTCAGGTCCTCACCTCCCAATCCATCCATATCATTTGACCTTGACATGTTTGACGTGTCCTTCACCATGAATATGACATAAAATAGTCATTCAAAGCCTTGGCTATTTCCTCATTATCCAATATCAATTCTCCCATCTCATCTTGCAAGGGTCCAACCTTCACTTTAGCCACCCTTTTGTGCTCTATATAATTATTTTTAAAATTTACTGTCCATTTTTATATTTTGTGCTAATCTTTTATCATAATCTACCATCCCTTTCTTTATTGCTTGCTTTGTGGTTCTTTGTTGCTTCTTAAAGGTTTCACAATTTTCTGGGTTCCCACTTCTCTTGGTGAGTTTCAATGCATGACCTTTTCGTTTTATGCTTTCCTTGATCTCCTAAGTTATCCAAGGCTAGTTGCCCCCACCCTTGCTGTCCTTGCTTTTAACTGGAATATATTTTTGGGCACCTTAAAGTCCTCCACTGTTCCTCAACTGTCCCTCTATATAGCCTGTGTTACCAGTCTACCCTTGCCAAATCCTCCCCCATCCCTTGTAGTTTCCCTTATTTAGGCATAACACACTTGTTTCAGACTGAACTATTGTACCCTCCATTTATATGATAAATCACTTTTCTTTTAAAAATATTTTTATTGAGTTTAACATAACAATCCATATACAAGATATTAATAAAGCAAGGCAAAATAATAACATATACATAACAAAATTAAAATAAACACACAATATGATAAATTTTAAATTCCATCCCTTATTGAATATGATTTCTATTAAAATGATTATTTTCTTTCTTTTCTTTGGCTTGGCTTCGCGGACGAAGATTTATGGAGGGGTAATGTCCACGTCAGCTGCAGGCTCGTTTGTGGCTGACAAGTCCGATGCGGGACAGGCAGACACGGTTGCAGCGGTTGCAAGGGAAAATTAGTTGGTTGGGGTTAGGTGTTGGGTTAGCAAATTGCATTAAACTTTAATAAAATCTTTAAAAAGGGGATATTATCCAGGATAATCATAATTAATCACTCTTTCAAAGAGGATCCCAAATTACAAGATTGCTAATTTTACCTGCCTCATTGCACAGGACCAGATCCAAGATGGCATGTTCCCTTGTAGGTTCAGTAATATGCTGTTCAAGAAAGCCATCCTGTATGCATTCTATGAAGTCCTCCTCAAAGTTGCCTCGACCAACTTGTTTCACCTAATCTGTACACATCTCAAGTCCCCCACAATAACTGCTGTTCCATTCCTGCATGACTCCAATATTTCTTGGTTTGTTGCCTGTTCCACTGTAATGTTATATTTGGGTGGCCTATAGACAACTCCCATTAGTGATTTCTTTTTTTCCTTTTACTGTTCCTAATCTCTACCCAATGGACTCAACATTTTGCTCCTGAGATCTTGCATCATCTCTCACTATTGCCCTGATCTCATCCTTAACCAAGAGTGCTAAGCCACCTCTCTTACCTTCCTGCCTGTCCTTCCTCATTACCTGATATCCTTGGATATTTAATTCCCAATCCTCTCCACTCTGCAACCATGTTTCTGTATGGCCACTAAATCATAAGTTGTGTCATTTGTGTCATAAGTTCACTGGCCTTGTTTTGATTATATAGACATTCAGAAAAATTCCCCATATATCCATTATTCTTTTAAAAATCCGGTAATCTTTGCCTCTTTTGCACTTGGCTTTTATCCCCTCTACTCTTACTTTTCTCTTTTTTAAATTTTTGCTTTTTACTTTTTCCAACCTCTTCTCTCTTACTTCATCCATCCCTCCCCATCAGTTGATTCCCCCCCACTCCCCATTATTTAGTTTAAAACCCTGTCCACAGTCCTAGTTATGTGTCTCGCCAGGATCCAGATGCCATCATGGTTCAGATGGAATCCATCCCTTTGGAATTGTTCCTCCCTTCCCCAATCCTGGGGCTAATGCCCCATGAACTGGAACCTCACATATCCTTGAACCACTTCACTTAACTCTCTAATCTTCAGGACCCTGTGCCAATTTAGATGTGGCTCTGATAGTAATCCAGAGATTACCACCTTTTTGGTTCTACTTACCTTTTTGGTTCTACTTTTTAATTTGATCCCTAGCTCCTCAAATTCCCTCAGAATACAGGTGCCAAACTTGCTTAATGTAAGAGCCACATATGATAAACTTCAGATGTTTGGGAGTTGCAAGACATGAAAATAAATTATATACATGTTTTTACTCTTGCATGTATATTTTATTACAAAAATGTATATAAATATCAAGAAATATATGTACATAATATTTATTCATGTATGTAGTTCTTAAACTGCTAATAGTTTCAAAATCAGAAAGTACACAGAGATACTAAATATTTTAAATCCTGACTGATTTTCTGTGGAAATCTCTGTCCAAGGAAGCAGTAAAGGCTACCTCATTAAATATATTTCAGTAAGATAGATTTTTTTGCATCGTAGGGGAATTGAGGGTTTTGGGGTGGGGGGGGGGTGGT
Source organism: Narcine bancroftii (assembly GCF_036971445.1). Classification (NCBI taxonomy): domain Eukaryota; kingdom Metazoa; phylum Chordata; class Chondrichthyes; order Torpediniformes; family Narcinidae; genus Narcine; species Narcine bancroftii. The sequence goes on from NC_091472.1 coordinate 233,083,318, forward strand.
GAAAGGCAGAGCTGGGTCCACAACCAGATCAAATCACTGAACTGAACGTGGGAGTAGACTTGATAGGACAGATGGATGACTCTTGCACTTGTTTCTGTTGTGTTCTCTTTGTGAACACTGCAGAGACTAGTGGCAGTAGATACCTGCACCAATGTGCATGATGCAGGAAGTGACCCAATGCAAAGCTGCTTACTGCAGCAGGGTGAGGCCAGAGGTCCCACAGCTCTGCTCCTCCCCATCCCACCCTCTGCTCTTCTCTTCCCAGTCACCAGTACTGCCTGGTGCTGACTCTCATCTGGTTGGGGCATGACTTGGCACCTGGATAAGGTCCTCTTTCAGGGGCCCCCTCAGTTTCTCCTCCCTATCTCTTTCATCTTACTTCCCCTTCTCTCCCCACCCCCCCTCCCTCCGGTCAGAGTGGCTGACCTGGACAGACACCCCACTTCTGGGACAAGGCCATGCCTCATCGGAGCTCTCCTGGCCAAGCCCTGGGTTCCTGACTTCTCTGGCTGCTTGCTGCAGAGGATCCTCAGCTTTGCCTGACCCTCCTACCGCAAACCCACATTCACAGCGCTCTGCTGTGGTGTGGTCTGGCCCGACCAAGAAGTCGATAGAGTCTGGAGAGATTTCAGAGGATTGGAAGGTCACAAATGTGGTTCCGCTGTTTAAGAAAGGTGGGAGACAGAAAAAAGGAAACTATAGGCCGATTAGTCTGATGTCAGTGGTTGGAAAGATATGAGAGTCGATCCTCAAGGATGAGATCATGAAATACCTAGAGATGCAGGATAGGTCCAAGTCAGCATGTTTTTTTTAAAGGGTAGATCCTGCATGATCAGCCTTTTAGAGTTTTTTGAAGAAATCTCAAGTAGGATAGACAAAGAAGTGGCTGTGATGTTATCTATTTAGATTTTCAAAAGGCTTTCTATAAGGTGCCACATATCAGGCTGCTAAATAAGATGAGGGCCCATGGAATTAAGGGGAAGTTATTAAACTGGATGGAAAAGTGGCTGATAGGCAGGAAGCAAAGGGTTGAAATTAAGGGTTCCCGTTCTGGATGGCTGCCTGTAACTAGAGGTGTCCCGCATTGGTCAGTATTGGGGCCGCTGCTGTTTACAATTTATACTAATGATTTGGATTGTGGTATGAATGGTTTTGTGGCCAAATTTGCGGATGACACCAAGATAGGTTGCGAAGTAGGAAGTGTAGTAGAAACCATAAAGTTGCAGAAGGATATTGACAGATTAGGAGACTGGACAAAATTATGGCTGATGAGATTTAACATAATGTACAGTTGTACATTTTAGCAGTGGAAATAAACAGGCAGAATGCTATTTGGAAGGGGTGAAAATTCAGACTTCGGATATGCAATGGGACTTGGGTGTCCTCGTGCAGGGAAACTTAAAAGTTAATGACCAGGTGAAATTGGTAATGAAGAAAGCAAATGCTATGTTGGCATTCATTTCAAGAGGAATAGTGTACAAGAGTAAAGAGGTGTTGATGAGGCTCTATGGGGCACTGGTGAGACCTCATTTGGAGTACTATGTGCAGTTTTAGGCCCCTTATCTTAGAAAGGATGTGATGTTAGAGAGAGTGCAGAGGAGATTTACTAGGATGATTCTCGGAATGCAAGGGCTAACATACGAGGAGCGTGTGGCAGTTCTTGTGTTGTATTCATTGGAGTATAGGAGAATGAGAGGAGCTCTCATGGAGGCATTTCATATTTTGAAAGGTTTAGATAGAATGGATGCGGGTAAGATGTTTACCTTGGTGGGTGAATCGAGGACGAGGGGTCATAGTCTGAAAATTAGAGGTTATCCATACAAAACAGAGATTAGGAAGAACTTCTTTAGCAGAGGGTTGTGGATCTGTGGACCTCACTGGCGCATACAGCAGTGGAAGCCAAATCACTGGGAGTATTTAAACAAGAAATAGACAAGTATCTCATTAGAGAGGGCATCATGGATATGGGGAAAAGGCCGGAAATTGGAACTAGTGTCGAGTAGCTTAGTGTAGATTTACGGAACAGACTCGATGGGCCTAGTGGCCTGCTTCTGTTCCTTTGTCTCGTGATCTTGCAAACCTGACTCAGTCATGTGCTGCTTCCTCTGCTCATCTGCAGGGGCTGTTCCTCCAATGCCCACTCCCTGTTCCCTCTCCTTGTCAAGCAGCCTGAGCTATGACCATCCCAAGACCTCCAGTCACGCTGCAGGAATTCGGAGTGACCTGGTCAGCTTCGGGAGCACTGGTATCTCCTCCAGCCAACATATTCCCATGAGCCACAGTTTGGCCTCCCCTGACTTAGAAGAACCTCTTTCCTGGTTTTACCTATTTCATTGGTACCCACATGGACCACAACTACTGGATCTTTCCCCTCCTACTACAAAATAATCTTCAGGTCAGAAAAGAAATCCTGAACTGATGCACCAGACAGGCAACACTGCCTTCTGGACGGTCTATCCCTGCAACAGAGAACTTTGTCTATTCCCCTAACTATACTATCTTTGATTACCATTATATTTCTCTTCATTCCCCCACTTGAGTGGCTTCCTGAACCATGGTGCCATGGTCATGTTGCTCATCCTTCCTATAGACCTCACTCTTAGCAAGAATCAGGGGTGTGAGACAAGACCAAAGGTTGAAGCTCCTCTAGCTCTCAATGCCTCAAATTCACTTGGTCCATCTCTAGCAACATTCTCCCTTTCCTCAATCTCTTTGTCTCCATCTCAGAAGACAAAATCTCAACAGTCTTTCAGTTCCATGAAACCAATCACCTCATGTTTACGATGGATATCCAATCACTGTACACCTCCCATACTGAAGGCCTCAAAGCCCTTAATTTCTTTCTGGACAATAGAACCAGCCAGTTCCCCCTGCACCACCACCCTCCCCTGGCTGGCAGAACTTCTCCTCACTCTCAATAATTTCTCCTTTGACCCATCCCACTTTTTCCAGGTTAAAAGGGTAGCCATGCGTATCTGCATGGGTCCCAGCTATGTCTGCCTTTTTACTGGCTATGAGGAGCAATCCATGCTAAAGCCCAAACAGGCAAGGCCCCTCAACTCTTCCTTTGCTACAATTCACTCCTCCTATCAACGTTAATGGCAAATCCTTCCAACTGTTCAAATCTTCTTTAATTGCTGTCAATAACGGTAAATAATTCAATTCCACTAATTGACATTTTTATTCACCTTAATACCTAAATACTTTATACAATTTGACCATTTAAATCCTGCTACTCCATTACATTCAGAATAATCTGCACCCAACAACGACATAAGTTCGCTCCTATTCCAATTTATTTTATAGCCAGATACCTCCTCGTACTGTAAGAATCATTCCTGCAATACTCACAAAGACTCTTTTGGATCTGTCAAGTATACCAAAACATCATTAGCAAATAAGATAATTTTATACTCCTTTAAATCTGACACAATTCCCTTTATTTTATCTTCTTGTCTTATCACTTGTGCCAAAGGTTCGATCACTAATCCAAACAAAGCTGGAGACAAAAGACATCCTTGTCTAGTGGAACGTTCCAAGTCAAAGGAATCAGATAAAAGTCCATTAGTCATTACTCTTGCCTTAGGTTGTTTATATATCGCCTTAATCCAATTAATAAACATTGCTCCAAACTGAAATTTTTCCAAAACTTTAAATAAAAAACCCCATTCTACTCAATCAAAAGCTTTTTCAGCATCCAATGACAAAACCAAAGGCAAATGAGATCCTTTCTTAGAAACATTTATCAAACTTATCAATTTAACCACATTATCTGCTGAACATCTCCCCTTAATAAAACCAGTCTGGTCAACATGAATCAAAACCGGTAACAATTGTGCCAATTTCTTTGCTAAAACTTTAGTCAAAATCTTATAATCAACATTCAATAACAAAATTGGTCTATAAGACCACGGGTGCAGCGTATCTTTTTATTTCTTTAAAATCACCGTAATAATCGCTTGCATAAACTATTCTGGTACCAATTGTATGTCCGATACCTGTTGAAGAACTACAAAAACTGACAAAATTAAACTTTGAAATTTTTAATAAAATCCATCCTCCCCTGGAGATTTCTATTTGGCATTCAATTCACTACTGATCTAAGTTCTCTCAAACTAATTGTTTGTTTCAATTTATCCCAAGACCAATCATTCAATTGTGGCAACTTCAATCCACCTAAAAACTTCTCTATTTTACCCCCATCCTGTTTTATATCAGAGGTATACAATTTCTTATAAAATTCCTTAAATTATTCATTAATATTCTGCACTCTACAAGACACCCCTGAATTCTTCCTCGCTGCCTTTATTCTTCTTGACGTTTGTTCAGACTTCAATTTCCAAGCCAGTACCTTTGTGTTTTATCACCTAATTCATAATATCTCTGATTGGATCTTTGTATCAGCTTTTCAACTCTATACATTTGTTATGTACTATGTTCCAATTTCAAAGCGTCAAATTTAATTCTTAGGCTTCTTTTGCAATTCCTTTTCCAAAACTCCAATATCCCATTCCATCCTCTCTGAAGCAGCTAAATACTGTTTTTTCAACTTTACTGTATAACTTTGTTGCCAATGTCCACTTCGACCTCAAATTCACTTGGTCCATGTTTAGCCACACTCTCCCTTTCCTCAATCTCTCTGTCTCCATATCAGGAAACAAACTCTCGACAGACATCTTCTATAAACCCACCAACTCCCACGGCTACCTCAACTACACCTCTTCCCATCCTGTTCCCTGTAAGGATTCCATTCTATTCTCTCAATTCTTCTAAATCCATCGCATCTGCACCCAGGATGAGAACTTCCATGCCAGATCATCAAAGTTGTCCTCCTCTTTCAAATCACATGGCTTCCCCTCTACCACCATCAACTCGGCTTTCACCCACATATCTTCTATTACCCACACATCTTCCCTTGCCCCCTCCAACCCCATGTGCAGCAAGGACAGGATTCCTCTTGTCCTGCCCTACCACCCCAGCCTTTACATCCAACACATCATCTTCTGCCATTTCCGCCACTTACTATGTGATCCCACCACTAGATGCATATTCCCCTCTCTGCCTTCTGCAGTGACTGCTCCCAACATGACACCCTTGTCCACTCCTCCTTCCCCACCAATCATCTCCTTGGTATCTACTGCTGTGACCGCAAGAGATGCTCCACTTGCACCCACACCACCTCCCTCACCACCATTCGGGGCCCCAAACGGTCCTTCCAAGTGAAGCAACATTTCACTTGTGGATCTGCAGGGGTCATCTTTTGCATCCAGTGTTCCCATTGTGGTCTCCTCTACATTGGAGAGATTGGACGCAGACAGGGAGATTGTTTTGTTGAGCACCTCAGCTCTGTCCGTCGCAATAGCGTGGATCTCACAGTGGCCAACTATTTCAATTCTCCATCCCATTTCCTTGCTGACATGTCTGTCCATGGTCTCATGCACTGCCAAACTGAAACCACCCATAAATTGTAGGAGCAACATCTCCAACCTGATGGCATTAATATCAACTTCTCTGGCTTTTGTTTAAAGCACCCCCACTTCTTTGCTTCTTTCCCCTATTACCTTTCCCTATCAGTCTCTGTCTCTCCATTTCAACACATTTCACACAAACATGATAAATTCTTACCTCAGCCCTTATCATATCCAATTAACACCTTTTGTTGGTCCAGACTTCTCCCCCAGCCAGCATTGTCTGAATTCTGAGACTTTCTGAGATTTCCTGCTTCAGGCATTTTCTGCTTACTCTTTGTAGAAGAGCTCAGGCCAGAAACATCAACAATATATCTTTGTCTTCTTCAGATGCTGAAAAGAATGGCTGAGTTCCTCCAGCATTTCGATGTATTTTTGCTCCTCCAGCACTGTCTCTTGGATCCCACTACCTGCCTTACTTGCCTCTTCTATCTGACTACAGGCTGAATTTGAGGCAGCTATTCTAATGGGTGTAACTGGCTCCTGAAACAAATGTCCAGGTACCTTCCCTGATGTGTCACAGGAGGCCTTTTTCATATTGCAGTGTAAAATGAAAATTCTCAAGAAATTTTCTCGTGAACCCTCCCGTGAACCTGCGGTATGAAGAGGTCAGCCTGGGAATTTTAAACAGGGCCGCAACCCCAGGAAATTTTCCCAAGCCACCCTCTCTCTGTGGTGTGAAAAGGAAAATGGCTGAGCAGGAGAAGCCTCATGATGTTAGTGCTTGCATGCTGCGTCACATGGGCAATTAAAATTAAAATAGGATATCATAGTTAAAGGTGGAGAGTTCGATTCTCCATCTGGCGATTTTGTCGTTTTTTATCTTACCACATTGGGTGTTGCTGAACACGAAGGAGACCACGCGTTGATCAGTCAACAGTGTAAAGTGCCTCCCAGCGAGGAAATGTCTCCAACGACGCACTGCTTCAACTATGGCCTGGGCCTCCTTCTCGATCGAGGAGTGTCTACTCTCTGGACCCTGGAGGGTTCTGGAGAAGAAGGCTACAGGCCGACCGGCCTGGTTCAAGGTGGCTGCCAGGGCGAAGTCAGATGCATCGCTCTCAACTTGAAACGGGACAGACTCATCGATCGCGTGCAGCTTCACAGCGGCGATGTCGGATTTGATTCAATCGAAAGCCACTCTGGCTTTCCTCTCGAGAGAGGAAAGGAGGTGGTCTTGATAAGAGGATGCGCCTTGTCGGCGTAGTGTGGAACCCATTGGGCGTAATACGAGAAAAGGCCCAGGCAGCGTTTGAGTGCTTTCTGGGTATGAGGGGGGGGGGGTGTAAGTCCATTATGGGACGCATGCGATCAGGATCTGGCGTGACTATCCCACTCTCCACCACGCAACCTAGAATTGCGAGTCGTGTGGTCCGGAAGACACACTTGTACAAAGTGTAAGTCATGTTCAGCCGACGGGCAGTTTGAAGAAATTTGTCTAGGTTGGTGTCGTGGTCCTGCATGTCGTGGCCGCAGATGGTGATATTGTCCAGATACAGGAAGATAGCGGTTAGCCCGTTCTGGTCCACCATCTGGTCCATTTCCTGCTGGAAGACCACGACACCATTCGTGACCCCGAATGGTACCCTGAAAAATTGATATAGCCGCCCATTCGCTTCGAAGGCCGTGAATGGTCGGTCCTCACAGCGGATCGGGAGCTGGTGGTAGGCCGAACGTAGGTCAGTGGTGGAGAATATGCGGTATTGGGCGATCTGGTTCACCACATCCGTGATGTGTGGCAGGGGGTACGCATCCAGGAGCGTGAAGCGGTTAATGGTCTGGCTATAGTCGACCACCATCCGTAGCTTTTCCCCATTCTTGACAACCACCACCTGTGCTTTCCAGGGACTTGAACTGGGTTCGATGATGCCCTCATCCAGCAATCTATGCACCTTACTCCTAATGAATTGCCTGTTTTCATAACTATATTGCCGACTTTTGGTGGCCACAGGCTTCCAGCCAGGGGTGAGGTTTGCGAAGAGTGCTGGCAGGGCAATCCGGAGTGTGGAAAGGCCGCAGGATTGGCCCCAGGGCACGGGGGCGGGTTACTCGGGTGCTTCGGGGGTGGGGCGATGGCAGAGCGAGATGGGGGTGTGGGGTCCTCCAAAGTTTAGGGACGCCATTCGGAACTGACACTGAAAGTCTAATCCCAGCAACACTGGGGTGCACAATTGGGGAAGGACGAATAATTTGAAGTGGGTGACCGTTACGCCCTGTACTTCCAGCATGGTGATGCAATACCCCTTTATCCCGGTCGAGTAAGACCTCGTCGCTAATGAGATCCTCTGGGTAGTAGGGATAATGTCAAGTCCCCAACGGAGGGCCAGATCTGGCTGGATAAAACTGTCAGTTGACCCAGAGTCAAATAAGCAATTGGTGTAGTGTCCATGCACTTTAATCAGATCCATTGCTCTGGTGAGGGGATGAGAGCATTGCTGGTTTAGTGTTATTGAAGCAGTTGACAGGAGAGTTCCGCGTGATGACGTCATGCAACGGGATGACGTCACGCAACGGGATGACGTAATAGACGTAGTCAACGCTGGAGGAGCAGATTGGAGGACCTCCCGGAAGTGCTGTTGTGGCGGCGTCGGCGGATGAAAGGTAAGTAGTGGGGTTTGTAGTTGCTCGCGGTTGGCGGTGGGTGGGTCGTCGGTCGCGGCGGTTGGGCCCCGGCGATCGTCAGTGATGAACGTTAAGGTGAGTACCTGGTTGGCCGCGGCGGGTCCCCAGTCAGTCGTGGTGGCCGCATCAGCGGTGGCGTAGGCAGCAGCAGACGGGGAGCAGGCAGCAACAGCAGTAGCGTTGGCTGCGGGGGTGGCTGTGGCGGCGGCAGCAGCAGCGGTAGCGTCGGCCCCGGGGGTGGATGTGGCGGCGGCAGCAGCAGCGGTTGCCACAGTCGGGACCGAGCCCGGGTTGAGTGTTCCGCACGGGGGCGAGAGGTGGGCCAACAACATGGTTGCGAGGGTGGGCTGCCCCTTCCGGGTTCGGCGTCTCCGTGACGTCAGGCGTTGCCGTGCAGGGGAGCCCTCGCTCTCATTGGAAGAGAGCTCTGGGCAAGAAGAGTTTGAATGGGATAGCGGCGATTGGGCTTTACACGAGGCACTGTGTTTGCCGGCGGCCATTTTAGACCTACAGACTGCAGCAAAGTGGCCTTTTTTTAAGGCACTTCTGGCACCTGGCTTTTCTAGCTGAGCACTGGGACCTGCTGTGCTTGTCCCTCCCGCAGAAATAACATTTCGGGTTCGCACGGGGCAGGGTAGCAGCAGCCGACAGGCCGTCAGTATCTCGGGGGGTGGTAGGGTAGAAGGGCACTCTACTAACATCAGAACGTGGGGTCCAGTCCCTAGAGAACTCGGTGGACTTTAAGGCTGCATCCTCCATTATGATTGCAATCCGGGCCACGTCCTCTAGTTTTTCTACCCCTTGCTCGAGCAAGCGCAGCCTCATTTCGTTCGATCGGAGCCCAGCCACATAGGCATCCCTGACGAGGTCGTTTGTGATCTCGGCAGCAGTTTTGTCCACACAGTTACAGTCCTTGCCCAACGCCTTTAATACTTGTAAATACGCCCTGCTGGACTCGCCGGGCTGTTGCTTTCTCGACGCAAGCACGAGCCGGGCATGAACTCTGTTCACCGGTTGATCATACAGTTCTTTCAGTACCTTTATGGCTGCGGTGTAAGTGGTCTCATCCTGGATGTTCTCGTAGACTCTCAAGGACACGATAGACAGCAATGCTGTTAGACGCTGGTTATCCTCCTCTACCTGAATGAATCTCAGGAAGTTTTCAAAGTTCAGCAGCCAGAATTTAAAGGCTTTGAAGGCTGTAGCTGACTGTGGGTCGATATCAAGTTTTTCTGGCTGAGTTAGACGCTCCATCCCTTTCAAAAAAAATCTTTTTGCTAATAAAATTGTAGAGCTCGTCGAAAGAATCAAAGACTTGTTGATCCAAACCAAGGCTTTTATTAGCAAAAGACAGGAGCTCTTCACAGGTGGCCGACCAGTCCGGAATGATCCGACCTGACTAGGGACACAACCTTTTAAGGCCCAGACAGTAGGCTCCAGCACGCCTACTGCAGGTCGCGACGGCAGAACAATGAGGGATGAATGACTGTTCTTAACCTAATCCCTCACGCAGCTGGATTTCCCAGTGCGGTTCCAATGCATGAGGGATTATGGGATACTAAGCTGGCCTTTCATCCAGCATTATGTCACAGGGTGGTGGGGGGGTAGCTGGCGGGTGGGTGACTGATGGGCGGCCAGGGGGGTGAACTTACTTTTACTCTTGTTTGTACGTAATGTGTCATTGGTTGGGGGTGGGACTCTCCACCCAAATTGCCAAGGAAGGCAAATTCCTGGAAATTTGGACTGCGTTGTGAAAGGCCCAGGAGGTCCTGAATTCCCCGGAATTTCACTGGGACGAAGTAGGGTCACCACTCACCTGCGATGTGAAAACGGCTAGTGTTTGAAGCTCAGATTCTAGATGAACAATTTTGAGCCTGAATTCTTCCAGCAACCTACACTTGCTGCAGATATAATAATCAGGAACCACAATGGGATCTGCCTGCTTCCATATCATGGAGCTAATTGAATTATTTCTCTTTTTATAACCACTACAACAAAAATGCCTTATCTGCTCCTCACCACTCCTACACTGAGCTACTCACACAATGGGCAGTCTTCACTGGCTGTTCCGCTGGCGCTTCCCTTTTTATTGGCTACAGCTAATTACCCAATGAAAAATTTAAAAGAGCATCTACCTTTCCCAGTGCTTTTTAAAGTCTTCTGAACCTACCTTGCCTTTTAAATGTCTTGCAAACAAAGTTCAGCTCACATCTATCACCTGCAAGCCTGTGCTCTTTGCCTGCTTTATTATTTCCAAAATCTGCCTAAACATTATCACTCTTGCCCCGAAACGTCAACTGCCTTTTTCTTTCTATGGATGCTGCATGGCCTGCTGAGTTTCTGCAGCATTTTTGTGTACTGTACTAGACCTAAACATCTGCAGATTTCTTGTTTGCCCCAATATTAAAGGTACATTTTATCAAGAACATAATGCACTTAGTATTTCCTTAACATCTCATTATTAGTTGATTTGTATCTGATACTGTTCAACTTCCATTCTCCTGAAATGTAGCTCTCTGTTAAATGTTTTAATAAAAATCTATCTGCTGGAGGATCTCGGCAAGTTGAGCACCATCAGAGAGAGGAAAAATTTTGATGTTTCAGATCAGAACAATTCATCCAGGCAATGAAGCTCAGCTGTAGTCGTTCAGCCATTGAAATTTGGATCTTGGACTTCCACACAATTAAGATCATGGCTAACTCAATGGAAGGTGAGGACATACTAGACTTGGTGACAAATATGAAATCTGTCATGCAGTAAACCTTGGGCTTCATTGTCCTGGCGAGGGGGATGGGTGGGGCAGAAGGTGAAAAGCATGATGCAATGTGTTGAGTTTGTGAGGAAGGAGGGACAGGGGAGGAAACAAACAAAGTCCGTTAGAGGGTTTGAAACGTTTCTATTTCAATGCAAGGAGTATTGGAAATAAAGGAGATGAACTTAGAGCTTGGATCGGTACATGGAATTACAATATGGTGGCCATTACAGAGTCTTGGATGGATGAAGGACAGGATTGGCTGATGAAGGTACAGGGGTCTAGATGTTTTAAAAGGAATAGGATGGGAGATCAGAGAGGTTGGGGGGGGGGGCAGGAGAAGCATTACTGGTCAGGGATGGTATTATGGCTGGAAAAAGGGAGGGCACTGTAGTGGGAGCAGTCTATAGGTCCCCAAGTAGCACGCAGGACACAGAGGAACAGATAAGCAGGCAGATTTTGTAATGTTGCAGAAATGACAGTTTCCATAATGTTGGTACCTCCTGACTGCAAGAGTGATAGGGTAGAATTTGTCAGATGTGTCAAAGAAGAATTCCTGATACAGTATGTGGTGGAACAGCCAACTGGAGGAGGGGCCATACTGGATCTAATACTGGATAATGAATCTGGTCAAGTGGCAAACCTCTCAGTAGGGGAGCATTTTGGTGATGGTGGCCACAACTCCCAGAGCTTTAGCATAGCTATGGACAAGGATAAAGGCAGACAAAATGGGAAATTGTTCAATGAGGAAGGGCTAATTACAGTAGGATGAGGCAGGAACTCGGCAGAGTAAATTGGGAGAAAGCACAGAAGCAATGTGGAGGATGTTTAGGGATTTATTTGCTGGGCTCAGTATAGGTTTGTCCCACTGAAACAGGGAAAAAATGGTCAAAAAAGGAGTCATGGTTGACAAAACAGGTGAGGCAGCAAGTTAAGAGGAAGAAGGAAGCAATACATTAGATTTAGAAACATAGAAAAATAGGTGCAGGAGAATGCTATTTGGCCCTTCAAGCCTACACTGCCATTCAGTATGATCATGGCTGATCAGTACCCGGTTCCTGCCTTCTCCCCATACCCCTTGATCCCCTTAGCCACAAGGGCCAAATCTAATCTACTCTTAAATATCGACAAGGAACTGGTCTCAACTACTTCCTGCGGCAAAGAATTCCACAGATCCACCACCCTCTAAGAGAAGAAATTTTTCCTCATCTCAGTCCTAAAAAACTTCCCCCTTATCCTTAAACTGTTCTGGTTTTTACCAGCATTGGAAACAACCTACCTGCATCTAGTCTGTCTAAAACCTGAAGAATTTTATATGTTTCTATAAGATCCCCCCCTCAAACTTCTAAATTCTAGAGAATACAAGCCTAGTCGATCCAACCTTTCTTCATATGCAAGTTCTTCCATCCCTGATATCAGTCTAGTGAATCTTCTCTGCATCCCCTCCACGGAGAGGATGTCCTTCCTCAGATAAGACCAAAACTGCATGCAGTACTCCAGATGTGGTCTCACTAAGGCTCTGTACAGCTGTAGCAGGATCTCTGTACTCCAATCCTCTTGCTATGAATGCCAACATAGCATTCACCTTCCTTACCGCCTGCTGCACCTGCATGCCCACTTTCAATGACTAATGCACAGCAACACCGAAGTCTCTCTGCATCTCCCCTTTTCCTAAACAGAAGGAAACAGGAAGGGCTCATGAGAATTATAAGGTAGCCAGGAAGGAACTTGAGAAAGGACTTGGGAGAGGCATGAGAAGGCCTTGACAAGAAGTATTAAAGCAAAGCCAAAGGTGTTCTATGTGTACATGAAGAACAGAAGGAGAATGAAGGTGGGGTCACTTAAGGATAAAGGAAGCAACATGTGCGCAGAAGCAGAAGAGGTTGGAGAGATCCTAAATGAATACTTTGCTTTAGTATTCACCTGAGAAAAGGACCTTGATCAGGGTGAGGTCGGAATTGAACAGACGTGTGCTGGATGACATTGTGAATAAGGAAGAGTAAGTGTTGGATCTTCATAAAAACATTAAGATTGACAAGTTTCCCATGCCAGATGCAATATATCCTGGTTGCTGTGGGAAGGGAGAGGGGAGAGATAGCTGGGCTATTGGCTATTATTTTAGAATCCTCCTTGGCCACAGGGGAGATGCTAGAGGATTGGAGAATGGCAAATGTGCTCCCATTATTTTAAAAATGTACTATGGAGAACCCTGGGAATTATAGACCGGTGTGTCTTGCGTCAATGGTGTGCAAACTATTGGAGAGGATTCTTGAGGATAAGTTTTATGAGCATTTGGAGAAGTACAGTCTACTCAAGGGTAGTCAGCATGGTTTTGTGAAGGGAAGGACATGCCTTGCAAGCCTGATTGAGTTTTTTGAGGAGGTAACAAAAGAAATTAATGAAGGTAGGGTGGTGACGTGGTTACATGAATTTTAGTAAGGCATTTGACAAGGTCCCCATGAGAGACTCGTTCAGAAAGTCATGAGGCATGGGATCCACAGAACCTTGGCTGGGTGGATTAAAAATTGAGTTGCATGTAGAAAACAGTTGTTGTGGACGGAAAGTATTCTGACTGAAGGTCAGTGACTAGTGGAGTTCTACAGAGATCTGTTCAAGGACCCCTGCCGTTTGTGATTTTTATAAATGACCTAGATGAAGAGGCAGAAGGATGTGTACAGTAAATTTGTGGATGATACGAAGGTTGGAGGAGTTCTGCAGAGTTGTAAGTTACAAAAGGATACTGACACGATGCAGAGTTGGGCAGAAAAGTGGTAGATGATGTTCAATCTGGATAAGTGTGAGGTAATGCATTTTAGAAAGTCAAACCAGAAGGCTGAGTACAGGGTTAATGGTCGGAGATGTAACAGTGTGGAAGAACGGAGGGACCTTGGGTTCCAAATAGAACATAAGAAATAGGAGCAGGGGTAGGCCATCCGGCCTGTCGAGCCTGCTCCACCATTCAATAAGATCATGGCTGATCTGATCATTGACTAAACTCAACCTGCCTGCCTTTTCCCCATATCCCTTAATTCTTTTTTTTAATGTAAATATCTATCTAACTGAACTTAAATATGTTTAATGAAGTATCCTCAACCACTTCTCTGGGTAGAGAATTCCACAGATTCACTACTCTGGGGAGAAATAGTTTTTCCTCATCTCCATCTTAAATCTACAACCCTGAATCTTGAGGCTGTGTTCCCTAGTTCTGGTCTCATCTACTAGTGAAAACATTTTTCTTGCCTCTATCTTAGTTATCCCTTTCATAATTTTATATGTTTCTTTAAGATCTCCACCCATTCTTCTGAATTCAAGTGAGAATAATCCCAGACAATTTAGTCTCCTCTTAGGTCAACCCTCTCATCTCCGGTATCAACCTGGTGAACCTCCTCTGAATTGCCTCCAAGGCCAGCATATCCTTCCACAAGTATGGAGACCAGAACTGCACACAGTACTCCAGGTGCGGCCTCACCAGTACCTTGTACAGTTGCAGTATAAACTCCCTGCGCTTGAATTCAATTCCTCTAGCGGTGGTCAACATTCCATTTGCCTTCTTAATAACCTGTTGTTTCTACAACCTAACATTTTATGATTCATGCAGAAGCACTCCTAAGACCTTCTGCACTACAGCATGCTGCAGCTTTTCACCATGTAATTAATAATCTGCTCTTTTATTTTTCCTTCCAAAGTGGATGACTTCGCATTTACTAACATTGTACCCCATCTGCCAGACCTTTACCCACTCACCTAACTTAACTATATTCTTCTGCAGCCTCTCCAATCCTCTGTATAATTTGCTTTACCACTCAATTTAGGATCATCCGCAAACTTGGCTGCCCTACACTCTGTCCCCTCTTCCAGATCATCAGTGTAAATTGTGAACAGCTGTGGGCCCAGCACTGACCCCACTTACCACTGTCGGCCAATCAGAAAATCACCCATTTATCCCAACTCTCTGTCTTTTGTCAATTAACCAATCCATGCCAATATACTTCCCTGATTCCATTCATCTGTATCTTATCGATAAATCTCTTGTGCAGCACCTTATCGGAAATCCAAATATACATCAACTTGTTCCCCTCTATCTACTGCGCCCATTATATCCTCAAAGAACTCCAGTAAGTTTGTCAAACAAGACCTACCCTTTCTGAATTCATTCTACATCTGCCTATGGAACCCCTTTGTTCTAAATGTCTTGCTATTTCATCCTTAATTGACAGCTTCAAGCATTTTCCCAACTACAGATGTCAAGCTAACTGACCGATCTCTCTCTTTGGCGTCTTCTGCCAACATCCTTTTTTAAAAAGTGATGTGACATTTGCTGTCTTCCAGTCTGCCAGGACATGCCCAGAATCCAGAGAATTATAATAAATGACTACCAACTCATTGACTATAACTCCCGCCATTTACCGTAAATATTCATGTATAATACGAAAAATTTTGTACCAAAATTCGAGCTCAAAGTGGGGAGGTTGCATTATACACGAGGTTATTATTTTAACAATTTTTTCTGCCAGGTTTAATGGTAAGATTATCAGCACCCGCCTACATTGATGCCAGTGCCACTAGTTTGGGCAGGGTGAAGAGATGGCAGCGCGAATCGGGCGAGGGGAGAGATGGCAGCGCGAATCGGGCGGGGGGAGAGATGGCAGCGTGAATCAGGCGGGGTGGAGAGATGGCAGCGTGAATCAGGTGGGATGGAGAGATAGCAGCACGAATCGGGCAGGGAAGAGATGGCAGCGCGAATCGGGCGGGGGGAGAGATGGCAGCGCGTATCGGGCAGGGGAGAGATGGCAGCGCAAAACAGGTGGGGGGAGGGGGAGAGACAGCAACGCGACTCAGGCGGGTGAGGGGGAGAGACGACAGCGTGACTCGGGTGGGCGAGGGGGAGAGATGGCAGCATGACTCTGGCGGGTGAGGGGGTGAGACGGCAGCATGAATCGGGCAGGTGAGGGGGAGAGAGACACCAGCGCGAATCGGGTGAAGGGAGGGAGGGACGTCTTATACACGAATATTTACAGTACTTCAGTACCCTTGGATGCATCCCATCAGGACCAGGGGATTTGCTTTCAGTCCCATTAGTTTGCTCATCACTACCTGTTTTTTAACAATTATTTTTATCGAGGCACTCACCTCCATTTGCATCCCTATCACCATTCTTTGGCATGCTGGATGTGTCTTCCACTGTAAAGACTGACACAAAATATTTGTTCAATGACTCGGCCATTTCTTCATTACTCAATATCAATTTCCCATTCTTATCTTCCAATGGACCTCTAACCACCCTCTTCCATTTTATTTATAAAATTTTTTGCTGTTTTTGTATTTTGTGCTAATTTACCTTCATAATTCTTCTTCCCTTTAGTTCTCCTTTGTTGCCTTTTAAAGTTTTCCTAATCCTTCAGATTCCCACTACTCTTGACTACTTGGTACGCATGATCTTTCAATTTTATACTTTCCTTTATTTCCTTGGTTAACTAAGGCTGACTCTTCCCTCTCTTACTGCCTTTATTTTTAACGGGTATATATTTTTGAGTACTGAAAAATCTTTGAAAGTTTTCTACTGTTCCTCAACTGTTCTGCCAACTAGCCTCACCTCCCAGTCAACGCTGACCAATTCTTCCCTCATCCTGTTCAAGCATTATAACACTAGTTTTAGATCTAACTATTGCACCCTCTATCTGTATGAGAAATTCAATCCTAGTATACTTTTTCCAAGAGGGTCCCTTACTACTAGATTGTTAATTTTACCCATCTCATTGCAATATTAGATCTAAATTGAATTCTCCCTCATTGGTTCCTTAACATGCTGCTCAAGAAAGCTATCACAGATACATTCTATAAAGTCATCCTCCAGATTCCCTCGACCAACTTGATTTTCCCAATCTACATGGAAGTTAAAGTCCCCCACAACAACTGCCGTTCCATTTTTACATGCCTCAGTTACCTCTTGGTTAATTGTCTGTGCCATTGCCTGTTTCTTAATCTCTACGCAGATGGACTCAACATTCTCACAATTGCCCTGATCTTATCCTTGATTAAGAGTGCCACCACACCACCTTTACCATCCTGTCTATCTTTCTGTATTACCTGATACCCTTGAAAATTTAATTCCCAATCATGCCCATCTTCCAACCATGTTTCTGTGATGCCCACTAAATCATATGCCTGGGTACTGATTTGCACCTCAAGTTCACTGACCATGTTTCTAATACTACGGGCATTCAGATGAAGTGCCCTTATGCTCATTGTCCTTTTAGAACCTAGTGACCTCTGCATCCTTTGCTTTTGACTTTTATGCCCTCTATTTTTCTTTTTCTCTTTCCTAACTTTAGCTTTGGTCTCTGTACCACCTTCCTCATTCTTTCTTTGTAGGTTCCCATCCCTCTGCCCCATTAGTTTAAACCAGTTATTCTCAACCTTTTTCTTTCCACTCACTTACCATTTTAAGTATTCCCTATACCATAGGTGCTCTGTGATTAGTAAGGGATTGCTTAAGATGGTATATGGGTGGAAAGAAAAAGGTTGAAAACCACTGTTTTAATTGTACCTAATTGACTCATTATGTGCACAGTTTCATAACTCCAAAGGAAATGGGCCAATGACAATTTTTCTCAACTAAAATATTTCAATAAAAATTGGGTCTAGAGCAATGATTCTCAAGCTTCCCTTCCCACTCACCTTAAACAATCCTTTACTAATCACAGAGCACCAGTGACATAGGGATTACTTAGTGGTATGTGAGTGGAAAGAGAAAGGTTGAGAACCACTGGTTTAAACCTTCGATGTAGACCATCCAGTTTGTACTGGTCCCATCTGCCCCAGAAGCGGTTCTAATGCCTCGTGAAACTGAAACCCTCCTTTCTGCGCCACTGTTCAAGCCACATATTCATTCTAACTATCCTGCTATTTCTACTCTGGCTAGCTCGTGTCACTGGTAATAATTCTGAGATTATTACTTTTGAGGTGCTACACCTTAATTTATCTTCGAGCTCCCTAAATTCAGCTCTCAAGGTTCTCGTGCAGGTTAAGGCCTATGGGATGCTGGACTTCATGAAAGGGGGATTAAGAATCGGGAGGTCAAGTCGTAACTCTACAAATCTTCAGTGAAACCATTGTGTTCGGTTCTGGTCACCTCATTATAGGAAAGATGTGGTAGCAATGGAGAGGATACAGAGGAGATTTATCAGGAAAAGAAATCTTATGAGGCAAGATGAGCAGAGCTGGGACTTTTTGGAGTAAAGAAGGATGAGAGGAGACTTGATAGAGGTCTTCAAGGTTCTGAGGTGTATAGCTAAGGTGGACATTCAGCGCATTTTTCCCAGGGCAGGAAAAGCAAGCACAAAGTGCTTACAAAGTGCCTACAAAGTGAAGGGAGTAGGGGAAATATCAAGGGTAAGTTTTTTACACAGTTGTTGATGTCTGGAATGCCTTGACAGGAATGGTGGTGGAGGCTGAAACATTAGGAGCATTTAAGAGACACTTAGACAGGCACATGGAAGAAAGTAAAATAGAAGGTAATGAGGTAGGAAGGGTTTAGATTTTTTTCTGGTAGGACTGTATAGGTTGCACAACATCACGAGCTGAAGGGCCTGTACTGTAATGTTTTAAGTTTCAGTGAGGAATCTCTGGACCTTTTGCCTAGTTATATAAATAGGTTGGACTTGCACCTGCTCAGTCAACTACAGTAAAATCCTCATTATCCGGCACCTACAGGGATCGTGGATGTCGGTCGGATATGTGAATTTTCAGGTTTGCTGAGACTCATTCTTACAATGCCTAAGTAATACACCTGCATTAAAAAGACACCATTTACATCACAAAACCATGCAAAATGTGAGGGTATTACATAAAGTTCACTTTAATCAATAAATTCCATTAACTCTAGAAAATTTAAATTCGAACCCTGGTTGCTGGCACTGTAACACCATGCCGCCGTCATAATTAGCCCTCTCCCCTTACTCATATACTTAATACTAATACAAGTAATAACTCTTACTAGGCAGGGATAGGGTGACACATAGGAAGAGTTGCTCCAGCAGTGAGCAGTATCGAGGGGCACTTCATCATGATGTTCCAGTCAGGCCCTCAGTGCAACCTGGCTCACCTCCACCCAAGTGGTGACAGCAAAAAGAAGGTGTGTGCATTGAGGGGCATTGTCCATTCAGTAGGGCAAACCTGTGTATGTCCAACAAAGTCTCAGTGCTCCCCTGCGGCATCCATCCACCCAGTCTTATTTATTCAAATCTATTTATTTATTTCCCTTTTTGCCAGTTGCTTGAGTTTCCAGTTGATTCAATGCCAGATAATGGGGATTTTTACTGTAATAAGATCATAGCTAATCTGACTGACCATAGCTGTGAATTCCCTTCTATTCTCGGCAACCTTCCACCTCATGTTTATGTGCTTTTCTATTTCCATTTGAAAATAAGTCCCAAAGGCTCTCCACTCCGAGACCAATAAATGTCGCCCTGTCAATATTAAATAGAGTATCCCTTAGTGATATCCTTTTTCTGGATTCTCCTCCAAGAGGAAAGATCTGTCCCTGTCAAAACCTTTTAAAGATATTGTTTTAATACTGTCTCACCCTTGTAAATTCTGGCAAATACAAACCCAGGCTGCCCATCTTTTCCAAGACAACTTTCCCAGCTGGTGTTTGCTGCGTTTCCATGCTTAAATAGGGAGACCAAATGTTGTAGATGTAGTCTCATTGATAGCCATTACACTGGACAACAATTTTTCAAAAGATTGGCTTCCTGAAAAAATTGAGGATTATGATGGACAACTTCAAGCTGAACACAAAGATAATTTCAGGTTTGTTGTAACATGTGGAAAGATGGAGAAACATTGAATGTAACTTTTCTTGAATTTGACATTTAATTGCATAATAATGGTGACACATTATTAGTTCAACTGGGCCTAAAAAGGTTTTGCTGATTTTTGTTTGTACTCAGCAGCTGATGCCTCTCATGTCAGTGTCCAATTAATGGATTCCAGTTGCCCTAATACTCCTTTCCCATGTCGCAATGTCCTGGTGATACCTTTCACCATGTTTGTCACTGAATGCACCAAGGTCAGCAGGGAAGACGTCCAAATGCGAATGCAGAAAATGATTTTCTAAAGACATGTTGCGCTTCATGGTTTTATAGGCTTGAAGTAGATTTAAAATATGTTAGGAAATCACAAAAATAGATTGTATCTTTAAAAAAAAAAGCAGTACATGATAGAAAAATTTAAGGTAATTTTTGTGATCAGCAGCCCAAAATCCATAATATACACCCAAAAGTGTTCAGGAAGCAAAATCTTCATTGTCCAATGTTATTAATGAATTAAACCTCTGCTTGTATCTAAATTACCCCAAAAAGCAGCAGCATTATGACTTGGTTCAAATCCGGCAGAGTCTGGAGGGAGATCGTACGTTTTCCCCATCTCTGTGTGAGTTTGCTCCAGATGATCTGGTTACCTCTCACCCTTTAAAAATGTATAGGGGTTGTAGGTGATGGGGGGAGGGTAATGGGCTTGTGGGCCAGAAGGGCCTGTTACCATGCTGTATGTCTAAATTTCTAAACTAAAAATGTATATTCTGTTAGCTTCCATAATTACTTGGTGTACCTGCATTGTAGTAATTAGCAAATCATGCACCTTGCACCCTCTGGATCTCAGCACTTTGCAATCTCTCATCTTGCAGAGAATATCTTGCGTTATCTGGAAGGAGTTTGTATCTTTTCCCAGTGTCTGTGTGGGTTTCCCCCGGGTGCACTGGTTTACTCCCACTTTCCAAAGTCTTGCAGGTTAGTGGGTGAAATGGTTGCATGGGTATATGGGCCAGAACATAGGAAGTAGGAACAGGAGTAGGCCAAAAATGGTCCATCGAGCCTGCTCTGCCATTTAATACGATCATGACTGATCTAATTTATGACCTAACTCCACCTACCTGCCTTCTCCCCATATCCCCTAATTCCTCTATCATGTAAAAATTTATCTAACCGAATTTTAAATATGTTTAATGAGGCAGCCTCAACCACTTCCCTGGTTAGAGAATTCCAAACATTCGCTATTCTCTGGGAAAAACTGTTTTTCCTCATCTCTGTCCTAAATCTACTCCCCCGAATCTTGAGACTGTGTCCTCTCATTTTAGTTTCCCCAGCCAGCTCAAAAAACCTTCCTACATCTATCCTATCCATACCCTTCATAATCCTATGTTTCTATAAGATCTCCTCTCATTCTTCTGAACTCGAGCAAATACAATCCTAGACGATTTAATCTTTCATCATGTCAACCCCTTCATCCCAGGGATCAACCTAGTAAACCTCCTCTGGACCGTCTCCAAAACCAGTATATCCTTCCTCAAATATGGAGTCCAGAACTGGACACAGTACTCTAGGTGCGGTCTCACCAGTACCTTATACAGATGCAACATTACCTCCCTACTCCTGAATTCAATTCCTCTAGCGATGAAGGCCAACATTCCATTTGCCTTCTTAATATCCTGCTGCACCTGCAACCTAACTTTTTGCGATTCATGCACAAGCACTCCCAAGTCCCTCTGCGCACAACAGCATGCTGTAGTTTTTCACCCTTTAAATAATATTCAGCTCTTTTATTTTTCTTGCCAAAGTGGATAACTTCACACTTACTAACATTGTACTCCATCTGCCAGACCTTTACCCACTCATCCAGCTTAACCTTATCCCTCTGCAGACTCTCCACATCCTCATTACAATTTGCTCTTCCACTCAATTTGGTGTCATCCGCAAACTTGGCTACACCACATTTTGTCCCCTCCTCCAAGTCATCAATGTAAATGATGAACAGTTGTGGGCCTAGCACTGACTCCTGCGGCACCCCACTTACCATTCTCTGCCAACCTGAAAAACTCCCATTTATCCCGACTCTCTGCCTCCTGTCAACCAATTTTCAATCCAGGCCAATATATTTCCCCGGACTCCACTTTCCTGTAACTTACTGATAAGTCTCTTGTGCGGCACCTGATCAAAGAAGGACGATACCATGCTGTACTGTATAATTAAATTTTAAAAAATGAATTAATATGCATTTGTTTTACTTCAAAAATGAAAAAATGCACATTTTCCCACATCGTTCTCCATTTGTTTAATCTTAGCCCACTCACTTAACTATTTTATATCGTTTCATAACCTTGTGTCCTCTTCACAACTTGCTTTCCCATCTATTATCAACAAATTTGCCAAACATACCCTCAGAATCTACATTCAGATCATTTATTGCGTGGCGCAACAGTTGGTGCTGCTGCTTGTAACTCCAGGAACCTTTTTGTGTACGCTTTCCATGTTAAAAGGCCCTTAAATGTGATCTTAGTATTGATATTTTTAGTCTAAATTCTCAAACATTTGTGGCCCATTTACTCCTCTTGGCCCTACTATTTTCTCCCAAAGCAATGTTAAATTCCACATTGTTCTCTCCAAAACAATCTCAAGCACATCATCTTGTAATGCCGCTAACAGATTGCCTTTTATTTGGCCATTCAGCAGATCCATCTTACCACCTGCTCTCTTTCCTTTGGACCTTCCCTTACAATTATCCAAATTGTCCCACTGTATTTTCTCTTCACAGGTACTCATTGATCTTCTCTAACATTTGTAGTTTGCTTTGTCTTGCAAAAATCAAATGTTGCGCTTTGCAAGGTAGTCCAAGTTGCAAAATATTGTAGTATAATTGATGGCTTTTGAGTAATAACAGAAATGTTAACCTCTTTTTCTCCATAGAACTTTGTCATGTTTTTTTCTCATCTTAATGCTGGTCCTCAACAACAGTATTTAAGAATACGCAATGTTAGTTTCAAAATGTATGATGGCACCATCTAGTCTAGTTTGCCATCACCTCTCCTTGACCACTCCAGTATCTATAAATTTGAGATCTTGTACTTCATGTATAAAACATCTGAAATTTTGGGATGGTTGAAGTCGCCATCATAAGGTTTCTGCAAAAGTATTCCCTAGTTTCTATCTCAATTCCTCTTTCTTGACCACTGAAACTGAAGCAGATTTTCTTCAACCCTGGTGTTTTAATTGACCCAACAAGCATGGTCTGATTCTTTACTTACCACCAATCATTTGACTGAAGTTCTTGTTCTTTAATTATTTCTATACTTTGAGTACTACAATCTACTGTTGACTGAGTGTTCTGATTCTATATCCAGTGAAAGTAATCCAAAAATATTTGCTGGTGCATATTAATATGTACCGCTTCCCTAATGATGGATTATGACCTGAAATGCCAATAGTCTTTCTCTCTCCATGGGTGCTGTCTGACCTGCTGAGTTCTTCCAGCACTTTGTATACTTCCAGATTTTTCCAGGACCTGCAAGATTCTTGTTTACCTTTAAGAAGAGATTGGGGGGCATTGTCGTGGGGTGGCTAAGTTTTAATTTTGCTGAGCAAGCAGGATTTTACTGAGCCTGAAAGGCTGCTATCTTTCTTCTATAGCAAATACAGGCAAGTTTCCTTCAATAGCAATGCACACTTTTTTAAAAAAGGATGACTAAATTGGTAGACCAAGGCCATCTGTAGATGGTTGGAGTTCCATGGAATATTTGATGATGTGTGTTAAGAGACTGTTGGTTAAAGCTGAAGTTGGTTTGAATTGAAGGCAGATGATTGATCAAACCAGGAGTTTGGTGGCGTTGCAGTAGAAATACTGGGTAGATTCCTGAATTGACAGAACATGGCAAGGTTCTCTGCAGGCTCCATCTTTTCACCACTTGCATAAAGGGATGTGCAATTTATTCATGGTTGAAGTTTGTTTATTTGTTAAGTTTAAAGGTTCATCTTTTTATGCATTAATACAAAAAATGTAATCTACCCGATTACTTCCACTTGTGCCTGCCATAAAGGCTGGCAAGGAGTTGCCAAAAGCAATTGCCTGCTGTCCCTAATAATAGAGAAGAAAAATTAACCTTTTCAGGTATTGTACTTGGTACAGTGAGAACCCAGATAAATGATGTTGTAGGTGATGTAAATGAAATATTAATTTGGAGATAATTGAGCAAAGGGGCAACATTGTTGTAAATGGACTTCAAACAGTAAATCTGAGGTAATCCACTTTAAATGTGGTATACCAGTAAAAATTTACAAGGCCGTGCAATTCCAGAACTCAGTCCATTTCCACACCATTAGGGTTCATGGAAAGAACAGAAATTTAAAGAAAAAAATTGGGGAAAACTTCAAGGAAGTAACCAGAGCCTAGGGAGCTGAGAGATTTCTTGAAAGGAAGGGATGACATGATCAGAATATTTTCCTGCTGGCTTTGGAATCTCAAGTCGAGAGCTTGAAATAAGTCAGACTTATCAGAAGTGGTTAGTTACTATAAATTACAACTCTTCAAATGGAAATTGTTGCATGTATTGTTAATTTTGTATTTGTGATGGATTGGAAAACCAATTAAGGGACATGGGAGGAGAAATCCAGGCACAAGGAATTTTAATCATGGGGTCAGATTGTGGATTGGTAGTTTATAGAGTTAATAAGGACTGGCCTTTGTTTCCTTTCAGAAACTAGTCAGATTAGCAAACTGGCTTGCTGGTTTAACTCATCCTTTCTGATGAAACTGTGCAACTGGAAATGTTACATCATTCAAAAGTCAAAGTTGAAAGTTCAGATTTATTGTCAGAGTAAATGTATGTGATGTTATGCAACCCTGAGGGGTTTTTTTCTTGCAGACCAGGCAGAATTTCTACTTGTTGGTTGTGCAGAAAAAAACTACTCAAGATACATATACAAAAAAGAGAAATTTAAACAAGAAAGTGCAAACTGTGCATTACAGCAAAAAAAATAAGTTCATCTCTGCTTTGTTTTTTCCAACATAATTGGGTGGCTCTCAGTGTATGACTCCTGGGTTGTGAAGAGAAGATGGTACACAACTTTGGTTTATGTTAGAAATATAACTGTTTGACAAGACTGAGGCATTTTTGAAACTAGAGATTCCTCCCATTTAACTTACAAAAATATTTCTTGGTTGCATTTTTTTTAGAATTGTGGCATTAAGTGTGAAGAAAATAAATTAAAATGTATTATTTTTATCTCAGGAACCTACGCTCTTGCAAGAGAAAAGTTGATGAATATCTTCATGAGAATAGAAAGAAAAAGCCTCAAAAGAAGGAAAGAAAGAGATCCAGGAAGAAAGATCTCTTTGTCTATGAGCTTCCTGAAGTTCCCTTTGTTAATATATTGTCAGACAATGAAGACTCTGAATTTGAAATGGAGATCACCACTGTGAAAAGGAAGCTAGCTTCGGCTGTGCTAAACAGAGAGGCTAAGCCCAAGAAAGACTGCTATGATTTTTCAGATAATTCAAACACCTATGAAAGTGAATTTGGTACCTTTGACAGCAAATCCATGCAGTGTGAAAATAGTACCTGTCTCAGGCAAGAAAAGCATCCCCTTGATTTATTTTTACCTGATATCACATCTGCCTCTTCAACTTCAATTACGCCATACCCTATAAACCAATTGCATTCCCAACATGAGGATCGAAAATTATGGAGGAAAAAGGCAAATAAAAATTCTACAGATTCTTTATCCAGTTCATTTGGTTGGTTAAAACCTGGGGGGTTTAAAAGTATGATTGCCAAGTTAAGGGCTGGACATCAAACCTTGCCAGGCAGTGTGGTTAAAGAGACATGATCTAACCTTTACATTTTCCTTGAAGGATTACTACAAAACTATTCTCTATGCATGTATTATTGTTTTTGTTGATTTTAATTATTTTTTCAGAATTTGATTTGTTACATTAAACATTGATTATACTTGTACAGTTATTGAAAATAATAAATGGTAAAGATTGGGAATTCTAATACATTTTAATTAGATGAGTACTACCCAGTAGTTCTCATCTCAGCAGCTTGAGTTGGCTTTAACAGTTGTCAACTGAAGAAAATGTACACAGATCTTGGAAGCTTTGTTTTTGATTTTCTGAAAGCACATTGCAGTTTTCCAATTTGCATTGAGAACAATGCAGAACATCCTCCTTTAGAATGGAGACACAGGAGACTGCAGATGGTGTATCTGAAGCTAAATACACCTTGCTGGAGGAACTCGGTGAGCATCAGTGGCAGGAAAAGAATGTTTGATATTTTGAGCCAAAACTGTTTAGTTAGCATGCTGGTTAACGGTTGCAGACCCCAAGCGTGATATATGCTGGATTTATGAGCTGATGGAGGTCTTTAATTGGAAATTAAAGACATTGGAAATGGGTACTCGTCTCATCAGTGGTCGCCTCAAATGAATGAGAATCCAACAGGGCAACTAACACATTGAAATCCATACTACTTGCTGTAGTAACAAGGCACACTGCAATGCCAGATCTGGTTCAGTTACTTTTAATCATTTCATAAATACTTGTATTTACAGGGATGAAATTTGACATTGGTGTTCAGACCATCCAATTATTAAATTGTAAATTGCTTTGACTTTCGTAGAATTGTACAGCATAGAAATTGACCACTTAGTCCAACTCATCCTTCTGATCTGCTCTTTTGGCCCATTAAGTTCATACCATCCCTGCCTTACCATTGCTTACCCTTCTTGCCTCTGCCATGCTATCTATAGTCTTTTCAACTCCTGGATGTAATCTGGATAGTGCCATTTCCCAAGTGGTAATCCAGGATATCTGCTACTGAGAATAATCTGTGGTTAGGAAGTGGAGGTAGATCTCAATAATACCTGATTTCTGCCAACAGTCTCAGGGTCTATGACAAAATATCCAAGGACAATATTAGCCCTAGTGTTGATCATTTGAGCTAAAGTCCAGATCCATATGCATGATACAGTAGCACTAGGTACAGGTGCCTTTTTTAATTACCAACCCTGCTACAACCTCCCTTCCCAGCTTTGATTCTGAGATAAAGACATTATCTGAGAAGTGAAGGGGGAAAATGTTCAACCATATTGTCACTGTAGAACACTTGTCTTTTGAAATGTATGTGAACAGTTCGTAATCTGAATTTTAAAGTGGCTTGAACAAAATGAAAATTGTTCCTGGAAGTGGTTTGGATTGAAAATCTGGCTTCCCTCTTCTCTTTCCCCACCTCAAAACAAATAAATCCTGATAGTACTCGTCTCCTGTCTCTATTGCTGCTTTTCACCTTCACAGCTTTCAAGAGCACCACCTCTTGCAATTAAAGATTACAGAATGCCATTGTTTTGTGGATTCAGATGTGACTTGGGGTGATTTGATAGCCTGTCAGACTGAGGCAGCAGGTGCTTTGGATGCATCACCTACTGAACTTCATGATCCTAGTGAGGGTACTTTCTTGGTTTTGGCTAGAATACGGTTTCATTTTGAGCAGTCATATCCCCAGAAATTCTCAAGTCCAGGAGTGGTCTTAAGAGGCCTCTAACATCAGTTCACGTCTTGCAGTGTTGTGAATTGGAATTGTGTCCATTTCAGTGGTCAGGGGTTGGGCACAAGAACAATTTAGCCATAATAATTCCATAAGACAGGAGTAGAATTAAGCCATTCATGGCTGATTTTTTTTTCTTTCAACTCAATTCTCCTGCCTATTTCCTGTAATCTTTATTATCCAAACTCAGCATATCCAATGTCTTGGTCTCCACAGCAGTCTGTGGCAATGAATTCCACAGATTCACGACCCTCTGAAGAAATTTCTCATCTCTGTTCTAAAGGGATGACCTTTTATTCCGAAGCTGTGCCCTCTGGTCCTGGACTCTCCCATTACTAGAAACGTCCAATGTATCCAGTCCTTTTCAATATTTGATTCAAAGCTTCCATTCATTGTCATGTAATAATACATTAGAAATGTAATATACATGATAAACTTTTGTCTGTCCTAAGGCAAAGTCGCCAAGATCATAGCCCTGCACCCCTAACAATAGGAGAAATTGGAGCAATAAGAGTTCTCTCTGAGGCACTGTGTCCATGGATTCACCTCCAGCACAACAGACTCTAGTTCAAACCACTGGCAACCCACACTCCAGATCCCAAACCTCCAATATTCTCAGAGCCTGAGAATGTCTCAATGAGATTACCCCTCATCCAATGCTGATTGTAATGGTAACCTTCTCATCCCTGAAATCATTTGCATAAACCTCCTTTGGATCCTCTCCAAGACGAGCACAACCGTACTCAGATATGGGACATAAAACTACAAGCATTTACTCCAAATGTGGCCTGACCAATTCCTTGTCAAGCCTCAACATTATATCTTTATATTCTAGTCCTCTGAAATTAATGCTAAAATTGCCTTTGCCTCACTATTAATTCAATCAGCAGGTTAACTTTCATGGGATCCTGCACTTGGACTCTCAAGTCCCTTTGGATCTCTGATTTTTGAAAATGACTTACTTATTTATTCCTTCACTAAAATGACCATACAATTCCCAACACTGTATTCATCTGCCATTTCTTTGTGCATCCTCCCACCCTACCAAGTCCCTCTGCATACTCACTTCTTCAACATTACCTGCTCCTCCACCTATCTCTTTACCATGTACAAACTTGGCCATAAAGCCATCAGTTTTACAATCTACATTTTTTTTACATCTAGCATGAAAAGCACTCAGACCCAACACTGATCCCTGTGGAACACCATTATTCACTAGCAGCCAGCCAAAAATTGGCCCTTTATTCCCACTCACTGACTGACTGGTAGAAAGCAATCTTCCTGCTATGCTACATTCTTTCTTTTAATACCATGGGCTCCTATCTTGTTTAGCAGCCTCATGTGCTCCTTCCCAAGCACCTCTTTAATGGTGACAACTACTCCCACTTCTGATCCCTTTCTCAAATTTCTGGCATGTCTCTGCTGCCTTCCACAGTGAAGACTGATACAAAATATCTATTCAGTTCATCCACCATTTATTTGTCCCCCATTACTATTTCTCCACCATCATTTTCCAATGTCCACTTGCCTTTTTAAAAAAAAAATCCTTATCCAGAAAACAACTTTTGTTATTGCTGGACTTCTTTCATCTTTTCTCTGCTTATTTTTGTTAACTTCTCTTCATTGTTAAAAGCTACCCCAGTGTTCTCAACCTTTTTTTTTCCACTCATAAACCACTTAAAGTAATCCCTCTGCCATCAGTGCTGTAAGGGATATACCACTTAAAGTGATATATGAGTGGGAAGGGAAGGTTGAGAATTGCTGCTCTCGACCCAATTGTTACTGAAATATTTTGTTTGAGGAAAAAT
The DNA here is from genome assembly GCF_036971445.1 of Narcine bancroftii. Taxonomy (NCBI): domain Eukaryota; kingdom Metazoa; phylum Chordata; class Chondrichthyes; order Torpediniformes; family Narcinidae; genus Narcine; species Narcine bancroftii. The sequence goes on from NC_091472.1 coordinate 233,112,344, forward strand.
TGTCATTGGCCCATTTCCTTTGGAGTTATGAAACCTTGCATATAATGATTCAATTAATTATGATTAAAACAGTGGTTTTTAAAACGTTTACTTTCCACCCCATATCTGCCTTTCCCATCTAGAGGCTTTGGGTAGTCTGGCCACAAAGCATTCAGTTAAAAGCTCCCTGCAGGTGCATCCTGAAGGGATCTAGGAGGGAAGTATGCTGTGGAGCAGTTTTTCCACACTGTTATAATGAAACCTGACATGCTGATTGCAGTGACACACTGTTAGCAAGGGCATGAAGGTCATCAGGGAATGAGCCTTTAACACTAACCTCCAAAGTGGGGCACCGAGGAGTCACGTGATGGAGTAGTGGCCGGTCAGGGAATTCCAGCCCTCTCCGGAAAAGTTAAAAAAAAATGCACAAAACACAAAGGTACAAGATTAAAATTTAAAACAAAGTAAAAATAAAGGTGAGAAGAGAATGGCAGCGAAGAGAGAAAAGTTGAAAACAACGGGAAGAAGAGAAGAAGAAAGAACGTCGGAAGAAGAAGGTGAAGGCCTTACCTGTCCGAGGAGGCCCGCCACGGAGAGAGAAGCCCGCTCCCTTGGGTCAGTGGAAGTCCCGGGCTCAGGACTACAAAAATGGCTCGCAGAGCCGAGTAAAAGTGCGCAACCGTGCATGAAAATAAACACACTGACGGGAGGGGGAACAGCTGCGGAGTCGATCTCCACAGCTGAGAGAGACACCTGCAACACAGCAGCAGGTGCAGAACACAGAAAATAACGACAAGAAAGAAGAGGGTAAAAAGAAAACAAGTAAACAACAGATGGTCAACCCAGAGGAAGAAGAAGAAGAACAGAAAGAAATGGAAGAAGGAGAAAGGCGAGACAATGGATATATCTTTTTTAAAGAATATATGGAATCAGTGAAAGAATGGCAATTACAAGATTTTAATGAGATAAAAAGAAGAATTAAGAATGCAGAAGAAAAAATGAATAAAATAGAAATGGTCATATCAGAGATAGGAAAAAGAGTGGATAATTTGGAAAAATGAGAAATAATCATAGAAATGGAAGTAGAGGACAAAAGAGAAATTAGAAGAATCTAATAAAAAAGTTAAAGAGGCACATGAGCTGTTAGCTCAGAAGATAGATATAATGGAAAACTATAATAGAAGAAATAATATAAAGATAGTGGGCCTTAAGGAAGATGAAGAAGGCAAGAATATGAGAGAATTTATAAAAGATTGGATCCCCAGGGTCCTAGGAAGACCAGAATTACAGGAAGAAATGGAAATAGAGAGGGCACATAGAACATTAGCCCTGAAACCACAACCATAGCAAAAACCAAGATCCATTTTAGTAAAATTTTTAAGATATACAACAAGAGAAAATATATTGGAGAAAGCAATGAAGAAAATAAGAAAAGACAAAAAGCCACTGGAATACAAAGGTAAAAAAAAATTTTTCTATCCAGACATAAGTTTTGAACTCCTGAAGAAGAGGAAGGAGTTCAATACAGCAAAAACGATCTTATGGAAAAAAGGATATAAATTTATGTTAAAGTACCCAGCAGTACTTAAAATAGTTATTCCAAGGCAACAAAACAGACTATTCTCTGATCCAGAGGAAGCACGAAAATTTGCAGAACAACTACAAAACAAGCAGAGAGATGAAGACATGTTCTTCTTCTTTCTTTGGCTTGGCTTCGCGGACGAAGATTTATGGAGGGGGTAAATGTCCACGTCAGCTGCAGGCAGAGAGATGAAGACATGTAATGAGAGTAAAAATGACCACGAACTATATGTATGTGTGTATATGTGTATTATATATATATATATATATATATATTATAGATGTGTATGTATGTGTGTGTATACAAGAATGTATCCGTATTTAGAGGAAAATATATAGAATATAGATAAGAATTAATAAGGGAATAGAGGGAATAAGGAGGGAATTAAAAGAGTGACCTTTGTTACATATGAAAATTGAAATCTTTTCCGGGGGAGGCTGGGTAGGGAGGAGTTACGGTCACTGCAAAATCAGTTGACGTTTGCGAGTGAATTCGCAAATCCAAATGGAGAGGGGAGATGTGGTTGCCCGACAAGGGATAAAGGGCAACTCAGAAGGGGGAGGGGAGAATGGGGTTAAAGAAGTTATAAATAGGAGAATAAGGAAAATGTTTGATGTTTTAGAAATGTTGTCTTATAAAGTGTTCAAAACAAGAAAGCAGAAATGGATAAGAAGGAAAGGTAATGATGGAAAAACAGAAAGGGAATATAAACAAAGTATGAAATGGCTACGTTGAACTATATGACTTTAAATATTAACGGAATACATAACCAAATCAAAAGGAAGAAACTGCTAAATTTACTGAAAAAAGAAAAAATTGATATAGCATTTGTGCAAGAAACACATTTAACTGAACTGGAGCACAAGAAATTAAAGAGAGATTGGGTAGGACATGTAACAGCAGCGTCGTATAATTCAAAAGCAAGAGGAGTAGCTATATTAATCAGTAAAAATGTACCAATTAAAATAGAAGAGGAAATAATAGATCCAGCAGGGAGATATGTAATGATAAAATGTCAGATATATTCGGAGTTTTGGAATCTACTCAATGTATATTCACCTAACGAAGAAGATCAAAAGTTTATACAAGATATTTTTTTGAAGATAGCAGATACGCAAGGGAACATATTAATAGGAGGGGATTTCAACCTTAATTTGGATTCAAATATGGATAAAACTGGGGAAAAAATTAACAGAAAGGACAAAGTAATCAAATTTATAATTAAATCGATGCAAGAAATGCAACTTTTGGATATATGGAGGAAGCAACACCCAAAGGAAAAGGAATATTCATATTATTCGGGTAGACATAAAACATACTCAAGAATAGACCTATTTCTGTTAACAGCTCGTATCCAAGATAGAGTAAGAAAAACAGAATATAAAGCTAGAATATTATCGGACCATTCACCCTTGATATTGACTATAATAGTTAGAGGACATTCCTCCAAGAATGTATAGATGGAGATTAAACTCCATGCTACTTAAAAGGCAGGATTTTAGAGAATTCATTGAAAGACAAATTAAAATGTACTTTGAAATAAATACGGAATCACTGAAAGATAAGTTTATACTATGGAATGCAATGAAAGCGTTCATTAGAGGGCAAATAATAAGTTATGTAACCAAGATGAAGAAGGACTATAATCAGGAAACAGAGCAGTTGGAAAAGGAAATAGTAAATATTGAAAAAGAATTAGCAATAAAGGAAGATACAACTAAAAGAAGAGAATTGGCAGATAAAAAAATAAAATATGAAACACTACAAACATATAAGGTGGAGAAAAACATAATGAAGACAAAAAAAATATTACGAGCTAGGGGAAAAAACGCACAAAATTCTAGCATGGGAGCTTAAGACAGAACAAGCTAAGAAAATGGTATTGGCATCAAGCAAAAAAGACAAACAAATCATATATAATCCAACGGAGATCAATCAAAACTTTAGAGAATTCTATGAACATTATACCAAACTGGAAACGAAGGGAAAGAAGGCAAAATAGATGATTTTTAACTAAAATTGAACTACCAAAATTACAAATAGAGGAACAAAATAAATTAACAGAACCATTTGAAATAGTAGAAATACAAGAGATAATAAAAATACTACCAAATAATAAAACACCAGGAGAGGATGGATTCCCAATAGAATTCTATAAAACATTTAAAGATTTATTAATTCCTCCCCTCCTGGAAGTAATCAATCAGATTGACAAAACACAAAGCTTACCAGATTCATGTAAAACAGCAATAATTACAGTAATACCAAAGCAAGGGAAAGATCCACTCGCACCAGCATCATGTAGACCAATATCATTACTTAACACAGATTATAAGATAATAGCTAAACTATTAGCAAACAGATTAGCTGACTGTATCAAAAATAGTAAATCTAGACCAAACTGGATTTATTAAAAAAAATGAACAACAGACAATATTTGTAAATTTATTAACTTAATTCATGCAGTAAAAGGAAATAAAGCTCCAACAGTAGCGGTTGCTTTAGACGCAGAGAAGGCCTTTGACAGAGTAGAATGGAATTATTTATTCAAAGTACTACAAAAATTCAGCTTACCAGAGAAATATATTAATTGGATTAAAGCATTATATAAGGGGCCATTGGCGAAAGTGACAGTAAATGGATATATATCAAAGCAATTTAACTTAAGCAGATCAACAAGGCAGGGATGCCCACTATCACCCTTATTGTTCGCGTTAGCTATAGAACCACTAGCAGAATTGATAAGAACAGAAAATAATATAAAAGGGATAAAAATAAAAGACAAGGATATAAAATCAGTTTATTTGCGGATGATGTTATAGTATTCTTAACAGAACCAGAACTATCAATAAAAGAATTATATAAGAAATTGAAGGAATATGGAGAAGTGTCGGGTTACAAGATTAACGTAAATAAAAGTGAAGCAATGCCAATGAATAATGCGGATTTCTCAAAATTTAAGAAGGAATCATCATTCAGATGGCAAATGCAAGCAATAAGATACCTAGGTATACAAATAAATAAAAATCTCGGTCATCTATATAAACTCAATTATTATCCACTAATTAAAAAATTACAGGGCGATTTAGAGCATTGGAAAGATTTAACATTAACACTAAAGGAAGGATAAACTGTATTAAAATGAACATTTTCCCAAGGATATTATACCTATTTCAGGCATTGCCAATACACTTGACAGAGAAATTCTTCAAGGAGTTAAAGAAAATAATAAGGAAATTTTTATGGAAAGGGGGGAAACCGAGGATAGCACTAGATAAATTAACAGAACGGTATAAACAAGGAGGCTTACAACTGCCAAACTTTAAATATTATTATAGAGCCGCACAATTAAGATACCTATCAGATTTTTACCAAACAAGGGAAAAGCCAGATTGGACTAGATTAGAACTAGATAAAATAGGGGAAAAGATACCTGAACACATATTATATAAATGGGATGAAAAATTGGTACAACGTAGGAGTTCTCCAGTATTACATCATCTGCTCAATATTTGGAAGAAGATTCATGTAGAAAGAAATAAAACAAATTACCAATTACCAAAACTAATAATGATGCAAAATCAGTTACTCCCTTTTACAATAGATAACCTTTCCTTTAGAGAATGGGAGAAAAAGGGGATCAAAAGAATAGAAAATTGTTTTTCAGGAAATAGATTATTATCCTTTTAACAAATGAAAGATAAATACAATATAACTCAAGATACAGTGCTGGCATATTACCAATTGAGATCCTACTTGAAGGACAAATTAGGAAGCAGTCTGAGGTTACCAGAGGGAAGTAACTTTGAATATGTGATTACAGATACAATGATAATCAAAAGATTTATAACAAATATGTATATTAAACTGCAAGAAAAGGAGAATGAGGAAACAAATGGTAAAACTAAACAAAAATGGGAACAAGATTTAAATATAAAGATAAAAAAGGAAACATGGGAGAAGTTATGTTCTGGAACGATGAGAAATACAATAAATACGAAGTTACGTATGATACAATATAATTGGATACACAAGCTATACATTACACCTCAAAAGTTAAATAAATGGGACCCAACAGTATCTGACAGATGTTTTCGTTGTAAAAAAGAAATGGGAACAACAATTCATGCAATCTGGACATGTGAGAAAGTTGAAAAATTTTGGGAAGATCTAAACCAGATATTAAATAAAATTACAGAAAACAATATACCAAAAAACCCAGAGATCTTCCTCCTAAGTAACATAAAAAACAAAGAATTTGGACTTGATTTGGGTGGTGCACAAAAAAGATTTGTTAAGATAGCTCTAGCTGTAGCAAAAAAATGTATTATGTCAACCTGGAAATTGGAAGATAATTTGAGAATACAAAAATGGTATATAGAAATGAATAAATGTATTCCATTAGAAAAAATAACATATAGTTTAAGAAATAATATTGAAATATTTGAACAAATATGGGAGCCATACATGAAACACAATAGAGAAAACCTACCGGGGACATTTACCACCTAAATTAACGAAAGGAGAAGGAAATGAAAATAATTGACTCAGTGGAATTTCTTGTTTATTTTTATTGAATGACAACATTGTTTGACTGGTTTAATGTATCTTAGATTTTGTACTTTAAATGGATGGGGGGGGGAGGTAGGGAGGGTGGGATGGGAGGAGGGAGGGGGGGAGAAAATGACACTGTATATATTTGAAAAGGAAAATGTATGTATCATGGTCAATGTGGTTTATGGTGTGAAAAATAAAAAATTAAAAAAAAAACAAAGTGGGGTACCCAGGCACAACCTCGAGGACATCAGAGTAACCCCTGCCTTGGTGGGGCTACTAGTCACTGCCATCTGCCCTCAGAGGGGTAGTCTTGCCCTTAATGGGAACAGCAAGTGGAAAAATAGTCTGTGAAGCCATTGCCCTGCTGGAAGGGCTGGAGTATTTAGCACGGGGAGCACCCGCAAAGGGGGTCCCCTCACAAGTTCGCCAGGTGGAAGCAAAACATGGGGAAAGTAGGAATGACGAGGGTGCATTCCCTCTGTCCCGTAGGGATGTGTATTATGCCCTAGTACATGCTGGGGTAGATTGTGCGCTTCTTACATGGCATCTTCATTGCTGCCATGTTCGTCATGTGACAAAAACCAGCGCCTCCCACTATGCAGCCTTCTGCTTCTCCCCCATCTGATGTGGTTCCTGCTGCCCTCAGGGCAGAGATAATCTCCCTTGTGTGACAGGAAATGGTTAACAAAGGCACCCGATGGCACCAGACACCCCCAGCTCCTTAGGATGGAGGCCAGGAACCCCAGTGGATCCTCTCAGCAGTACTGTCCCACCCAGGTGACCCAAGGCCATTTATCATAATGGCCATCCACTGGGAAAAGGGAAATACTCAGTGCCAGATGGCACTGGTCGACACAGGGGCAGAACATACAATTACCTCTGGGAATCATGGGGTGGAGGTGGTCCCAAAGTCAATAAAGAGGGTCTAAGGGGTTCCATCTTCTCTCCCAGAGAGGTCACTCTCTGTCTCTCCATGGGCAACAAGTGTCCCTGCCCCGTCCTGGTAGCAGCCACCCCCGAGTGTATTCTCAGATTGTATGTACTCAAGGGGTAGTCACTGCGAACCAGAAAGGGGAAATTCACATTTGGGGTCACCTGAGCAACTATTGTCATTGGGGCAGCCAAATGGATTCCCCTCATCATTCCCCCTCCCTCCCAGATAGTCAGCACCCACCAATGTCAGGTGCTGGGGGGCAATTAGATTGTGGAAGCAATTGATACCCTCTTCCACAAGTGGGTGATAAGACCAGCCATGTCCCCCTACAATAGTCTAGGCTGACTGGGTGGGGGGGGGGGGGTGGTGGAACAGCACATCGCAAATGACTATCAACTACCACAAATTGAATAAATTTGTGCCCCATCCCCCCCCCCCCCCCCTTGCCACGGTCGTTCCCAATGTGGTCACATTGATGGAGGATATCACGGGCAGGTACAACACTGGTATGCTGTGATTGACCTTGCCAATGCATTCTTCTCCATCCCTTTTAGCCCAACTCCCAGGATCAGTTTTCCTTCATTTGGGGTGGCACGCAATATACTTTTTGCCCCCTACTCCAGGAGAATGTTCACTGACCCATGCTTTGCCGTGGATTAGTAGCCCGCAATTTGACAAATATTTCCCCCACCTACATCAATATAAGCTACCACATCGATGATATTCTCATTCTGGGACCCACGGAGGAGACAATGGCACAAGCACTGGACTCCCTCTGGTTTCTGCTATTGAGGCTAGGCTATCAATCGGGAGAAGGCAATCCTCTTCCTGGGACTCCAATGGTACTCAGGTGAGAGTGACATCCCAGAAATGGCAAAAAATAAAATTCTCAATACAGCAGTGACCACCAACAAGGATGAAAAACAAAATTTTGTTGGCCTTTTGGACTATTGGCGGCAGCATATTCCACACTGTATGCCATCTCCAGGAATAGGACCACCTTCCACTGGGGCCATGAACAGCAGCTAGCCTTTGAGACAGAAAAACCGAAGAGCTTGTTTTGAATAAGACATTGCCGCTCGTCTCCTGACAGATCAAAGTCCCCTTTGAACTCCAGGTCTCGGCCACCACTACAACAGCCAAGTGGAGCCCATGGCAGAAAATCAATAGCCGCAGAGTTCCACGTGGCTTCTGGACAAAATCCCTACCTGAACCTGCCTCCCACTACACCCCCTTCGAACACCAGTTGCTGGCATACCCTCCTCACCTCAGAACACCAAACTGTCAATGAAACCATTATCCTCCAGCCTCAACTTCCCATCATGCAGTGGATCAACCCTCCAAGGCTACCCACGAGAAATGGTGTTGATACAATGTCAACTGGGCAGAGCAAGGGCCAGAAGGAGTCAGCAGGCTGCATAACAAAGTTATATCCCTCCCTGAGACACGATCCCGTCTGGTCCCTGCTGTCAGCCCCTCCCGCATATCCTGGGGTCAGCTGTTCAACTCCCTCACTGAGGAAAAACAGCAACAAGTCTGGTTTAAGGACGGCTCCAGTCGGTGGATGAACGGGAAGCAGCTATGGCGAGCAATGGCACTACACCCAGGCACGGTTAAGAGCCTTGGGGGGGGGGGGGGGGGGGGAAGAATGTAGCCAGCTTGCAGAAATCAATGATGGATCCGTATTTATATTGATGGGATGTGACGAATGGGATAGTGGTATGGATGCCTCAATGGCACAAGACAGGTAGAAGATCCACAATCGACCATTATGAGGACAGCAACACTGGAAATATATCTAGAAGCAATCTGTGCAGAGGTCACTCATGGCCTACTATGTAATGCTTGCACCAACAGGGCTTCAGTGGACTGTGCAGCTCAAATCTGCACGGCCTCCACCCATTCCAAAAACGCTCCAGCGCCTTGGCAACAGGAAGAGTGGTCACCTGGGGTACAACATAATGTGACAGTGGGCAGAAGGCTTAGGTGGCACTAACCCAGGATCAGGTGCGAATGGCCATAGATGATTGGGCCACAGACCAGCAGGTTAAACAGTGGGACATTTGGTGCGACACAGGTGTGGGCTGTCTGGCAGAAGACTTATAATCGGCCCTCTCTCACGCTAAGAGTAAAAAAGCATATATACTGACGACCCTGGTTGCGGGTCATCCAGGACAACACCATTCAGGGACTGAAATACCTTTTCTCCATTTATGGAACATCAAGGGAGGTACAGTCCAAACAGGGCTCACTCTTTACAGGGACAAAGGTATAAAACTGGGCAACAGAAGCTGGTCATTCGTGGCTGCTGCGCATCCCTATCACCCTCAAGCATGAGGGGCAATAGCACATGGTCTCCTCAAACTAAAGATACACATGCTGACACCCTACAACATGCTCAAGGGGTGGGCTATCTCAATTCACATCCCACTCCACAGGGGGGGGGGGGTCCCATTTTCTAGACAATTGGCCACATTACCACATCAAAAGTTGGATGATGTTGACCTCTGTGGCCCTGAGGAGTCTAGTGCGGTATGGGTGCAACAGCCACAATGTCCGCCCAGAAAGGGAGAGGAAGTTGGACAGGGACCAGGAATCACTTGGTGGGTTGTGTTCCTGGGGAAAAAAATAGCATTAATATGCTGCCATACTAACAAACTCTCCATGATGGAGTGAAAACATTCCACCCACCCAGCACAGCATACAGTTGCAATTCCTCCCCACTGATCCCAACAGACTGCTGCAATCCCATCAGCTAGCAGCTAACAGATTTTCTCACCTATTATTCAGAGACTCTGCAAGACAGGCAAGAACTATGCCACAAAAACCTAAGCCTCAGTATTGGACATTCAATTGCATCTATTGTTCACATTACAGGCACAGACTTTGTAATAGACCTTTTTGTTTTGTTTTTCTCCTTTTTAATCATCCTGAGCTGTAGAAATGATGCCTTTAAGCACACTCAGGAAATTGAAGTAACAATTTGGAAGTAGTGACACATTCAAAGTTTCAGTTTATCAGCAGACTGTCATTGATCAAATAATAGTAATAAACATTATATATATTTTGTTTCACTTGACTTATGAGTGTCACCCCAGCCCTCCCATTGATAGAAACAAATACCTCATGGGGTGGTAGCTTTAATTTAAAATCACAAATTGGCTAATTTTCAGTCCTATCATTACAGGGATCCAACTTGTAGCGACCGTTTAAAGAACACTAGCAGGAATGGCATTCTGGTGCCAAACAGCCCAGGAAAACAGGGTGCTCCAGGTACGCCCTATTTTCACGTGATAGCATAGTGGCAGGCATCTGGGCTCTATGCTTAGGGAATGCCCAAGCATGAGGCCAAGGTGCAGGATATGCAAGCCAGAAAGGCCTCTGGCACCTGATGGATGACCTTGCACTGCCTACTTGGAGATGTTGGTGGTAAGGGTGCTTATATTTGCCAGCCAAACTGGAGAAACCAGGCACACGAGTCGGTGACCAAATTCCTTTACCCTCCCCTCTGACACTGGGAAGCAGTTCCCATAGCACCCTGCTCCATCAAAAATAATGATCCCTGTTGGTCAGGGGGCAGGGAGGTGTGGGGTGGGGGAGACCTGGTTAGGCGTTGTCATTGAATTTGATCATGTGCCTTATCCAGCATAGGAAGGCACTTGTGCATCTATTGATCTGCTTGATTGGTATCATTTTTAACATGTCTTTTTTTCCCTCTTCCTTTTTTATATCGTTCTAACATATATGTAGAGTTATTGATTGCCTTCATAACGATTGCAGTTACGATTTCTGAATGGTGAAATGTGTGGAGGAAAAGTGGCCTCCCTGCCGGTCTGGAATGTGTGCGGAGCAGCTGGTCACATATCCTCCCCATCTGAAACTTGTTCAGAAGTCACATCACGTTGTCAATCAAGGTTGGACTCCAGCCACTGATCAGTGCACACCTTGTCGTTAGCCAATTTAAATCACCCAGGGTCACTATTTGCTTGAAGCAGATTAGCACTGCATACAACACCAACACACAGCACATTCTCTCTGCTTCATGGTCCAAGCCTTGGAGATCACTCCATGCCAGATCGCTAGTGAGGATGTCGCTGGATGTGTTGCAGATAGTGCGCACTACACTGAAGCTGAGCCATTAGTACTGCGATAGGTCAGACCTTTCAGAGAGCTGCAACCCTGTTGATACAGGAAAGCAGGTGTGTGTGCATGAGAGAGTCCTGGTTTGTAGTGCATGTGAGCAAGTAGAGTATAGGTTTACCAGTGTCAGCGTCTAACTGAAGTCCGAGGTGAATGTCTCTTGTCGCTTAAGTGAGTACCATTTTAAATGAGTACCATTTAATGGCCTCCTATGTGTTAATATATGTGATTATAACACATGCCCAGACTTCTCTCTTTGTGAACCTACCAAACCTGATAGTCTTCTCATCATGAAACACTGGTTTCCTACGCTCACTATGACATTATCTTTCAACTGTAACCGCAAGTACTCTATACGCCTTCTTCATAACAATGTTTTCATAAACCAAAACCAACCCACCCTCTGCTCAGCTTTTCAATAGATATTTAGTTCCCTCCTGTAATCCCCCTCAGAGCATTTTTGCGTGGTTGTTTACATCTAAATGCACAAAAGTTTTGTCCCAAGGTTAAGGTTTCAAATGCTTCCTCAGACAGCTAAACAGTGTGGTGGTACACTGGTAAATTTAATTACTTCTATCATTGCTGATAAGTGTCTCAGATTGAGTGGCTCACGGGACTCATCCCAGCTCTCAATTAGAATGTGGTGCAGGCAAACATCACTAACAAAATGCAGTCGGTTCCCCATTACCCAATCAACCAGAAACTCAAAACAACTGGCAAAAAAAGGAAATACAAAAATTTTTAAAAAAAATTCGAATACATAAGACTGGGCAGAAGGACCCTATAGGGGAGCACTTTGGACCCTCACAGGTTTGCCCCGCTGAACCCTGTGATGCACACACATTCATTTTGCTGTCGCGACTTCTGTGCAGGTGAGTTGGGTTGTCAGCACACTACTTCTAGAGGCTGGACAAATGCAGATACGACCAGCATAATGGACCTCTGACTATAAAGTTGGATGGCTTGCCTCAGACACTTTCATTGCTGGAAATGTTCCAGCTGTTGAAGACGGCTTTGCCAGATGCCAGCATATTAGTTGACACAAAGGCTTGGAATAAATTTCTGTGACTCCAAGATATTCTGGTAAAAATCAAGTTGATGTACACTTTTAATGTTCAAGGCAATTACTGTAATTTCTTTTGATCATGAAGAGCAGTCTATGACATCTTGCATCACTTCATTGATGGCAAGTAAATTCAAGTGGAGTTGCCTACTTCTTGAACAGGATAAACCTGGGGAAAAGTTATATTCATGTTACTGCCAGTCAACTAGGACAGCTCCTGTTGGAGCAAAGGTTTCTGTACTAGTTGGGATTCTTATCAGCCCCCAATTTTTTGCTGTATCAGTACTTAAATATTTCTTGATAATTACCACAATGACTGTGGAGCCTGTAATGGTGGATATTAGCAAACACATCTATTCAGCACTTGTCTTACCAGTTGATCCACTTCACAATATGGAATTAAGATCAAAACATTACCAGAACTAACAGTACTGCAATGACAGACTTGCAGATTAGTAGTTGAGGAAATTACAGTTCAGTATTATTTTGCAACATTGTTGTATTTTAGCCTGGTTAGATGCAAGTAGGTTCCATTGCTAGCTTGAATGTTCAAAATAGTACTAAAATATTAACAGTAGCTTTTTCTTTGCTCGTTGATTATGTCCCCCAAGATCCTGATATCTACCATACCACATAGACACAACTACAAAAGCCAATTACCAAGCAGATGGTTGATTAAAAAGTAGTTTAATTTTTGGTTCGCACGACCAAAGATAACAATTTTAGCTTCACCATCAGTAACATTAATCCTGTGGAGCAGTTTTCTAAACCATGATCTGAAAACAAGCATCCTTCACCAGATGTGAACTTTAATACTGTACCACCAATAAAAACACTTACAGTGGCAGGACTGAAGTTCCCAGACCCATCTTTTCTATTTTGTCATACAAAAATGGTTTAAAAACAAATATTCACATGAACTGAGTACCTCAAAGGCAACAATTTAACCATTCATCCAATGTGTACACGTTGATGGACTGTGCTTTTAAATAAAAAAGAGCCAGTTATACTCAAGGAACCAACTTTATCTAAACCACAACTTTGGGATTGTATAATTTAAGACTAAACTCCATTTTAAAAAAAAACATTAAATTCAAACACTTTAGTTGGAACTGAACAAGTACTTAATTTTGATTTGGACAAAATACAACCATAACCAAAGAAAAAGGAGCCTGCAATACACTGGTCCTATTTTCAAACTTCATCCTCCTGTAAATTCTTGGTAACTTTCATAGACCAAGTTGTACTTTGTGAAATGGATCCAGACAGTTAACATCCCATTTAACTTTGAATTTCAATCATGATAGACCTACAAGCTGTTAAGGATCCTCTAAAGCTCAACTGATGAATGCTGTATATGTCTGCCCATAAGCCCCCCTCCCCAGCCCCCCCAAGAAGGCATCACTCCACCATAAATGCTTTCTTGGAGCTTCCACGTGAACAGCAAATATCCAATTGGTCAAAAACTGCAACTGACTGTACAGCTGAATTTCAAGTCAGATGCCAGCAATAACTTTTATATAGAAAATGAAATCAAAACAAACCAGTGTAATCACTGTAAAGCCCTTAATTTACATCTAGATATTACAGTAGAAAATACAGGAGGTAGAATGCCAAATCAATTTCTGAGCTCTGAAATTCAATTCTACAACCCCTGTGGTTTATTAAAAATACAGAACATGATTTCAATCGAGTCTCATTTTCAGTCCTCTTCACTTTCAGACTCCGATTCTGTGGGGAAGAGAGTTACAATTAGGACAGCTATTTAGAAATGCACCAATTTAAAAACGTTTATGAAAATGCTCCATTCCTGGAAAATCTGAAAAAACACAAATACCTTCAACACCATTTTTAAAGTGTTTGAGCAGTCAATCTATAAGTGTGACTGAATGCAGTTGTGACAAAGCAGCAATACAAGCTTTGTTCAAATCAGAACACTCCAGTGGAAAAAAAAGCCAGAACTTAATTTTCTTCTTTCTCCGTCCTTCCCAGCCTCAAATGAGTCCTTCTTCCCCAAAAGATCCAGATACTGCAGGTTCCCATTATTTTGAGACCATTCAATTTGGCTTTTTTTTTTGGTCCCACTGTTCTTAAATCAGAACATGCCCTCATTTTAATCAGTTCTCAGTGCAACCTGACCAGTGTTTTTTAAAGTGTAATCTAACCTCAGCAAATTACTATTGTGAGAATTCAGACATGTAATTTTTCCCACCTTTCCCACTTTCTATTCAAGACCCTAGATTAGTCATATTGCGAGTCACAAATCTTAAAATTAACACATTTCAAATGTTAATTTAAAAAGCACAACTGATTAAAGGCAGTGAATGCAGCTCAAATCTTCACTTAACCACCCCTTTCCCCAAACTCCATCTACATCTGCTGCCAAGAAAAGGCAGCCAACAAACATACTGAACACAAGACATGGTGAACTAGTACACCAACTAGATTTTAAAAAGTTTCTTCCATATAGTCATCACACTCCAGAATAAACCTGTTATATCAAGTTGTTGCTAAATACCAATCAATTTCCTCCCCCCCCCCCCCCCCCACACTAATTGTAGTCTTGCTCGAGACAGCATCTCACAGTATTAGGTATGTGACAAGGTTGAAAAATTCCTGTTGAGTAGCTTAGTTTTTGGGTGATGACAAGTACAGCTACTCTGGCCCAAAGAAATGTCTGGTGCTGATGCAGTTCATAATGGTTTCTGGTCCAATTAAGTGTTCTTTCTCACGTACAAATCAGTTTCCCTCATATTCAGACCATTAAATTACAATTTTCCATACTAAAGTGCAAACTGGGTATATAAAGAATAAATGAACCCACAGTGAGGTTTTACAATACGTCTAGGTATGCTTTGGAATTAATCAGAGCACAATGGAAACTAAACCTTTGTCCACAATTGTGTATTAGATCTTTGGCAGTTAGAATTCAGCCAGTGAAGCAAAAGGAAATGAAAATGCACAATCAGGATTATTAGTCAGATTGCATGCACTATGAACAGATGAAAATGATCAGTTTTATTGAATGGAGACTGCAAACTTGAAAATATGAAGCTTCTCTTGGATGGCAAAAACGATGCAAATCCATCTCAATGGATGGCAGGGCACCCCTGTGCATCTTGCACTGAAATATTACACTAGATTGCATTCAAGCTCTGGAAAGTTTCACAGCTATGTTGTGAAATTAAAATATCAAGCCAACACAGTAATTAAAAAAAAAAACTAGAAAAATATACCTCACTCCTAAAAAAAAATTACAAAAATAATTCATTCATTTCACCTTTGTCAAACCTTTCAAATGAATGGTAAACAATACAGAAACTAGGTTACTCAAAGTTAAACCTAGTTAACTCAAAAAAAAGTTCCAGTCCAAATTTACAAGGGGCTTTGATTCTAACCCAAAACTAATACAGAAGTGAAGCTCAGACCACTCCAAATGTCATCATTAACTTGATATAATTTTGCTTGCCACAGATGCTGTAAACCTGCTGGATATTTTCCATTTCTGCATTTATACCAGGCAGGCAACAAGTTGTAGATGTTTAATAGCATTGTGCACAAGACAATGACAAGTACAGAGATTCCAAAGCCCACTTCTAATGTGGTCATTGTTTTTTGTGCTACCTTCTTCAGCATTCTTGAGCCATTCGACAAATTTCTTCATCTGCTCCAGGAAGATGCTTCTCCCTTTTGCCATATTAGGTTCTCTGTACCACTTCAAGATTGCTTCTTCACTCAGGACATCAGCTACAAATGGGAAGAAACCAATGTTTACAAACTCATTTTGGTTCAAGAGTTTATCCAAATCATTTGGTATTTATAAAATTGTACCAAGTAATTAGGTTTATTTTTAAAAAGGCAATTATATCATCTCCAAAAATCACATTCAAGCAATTCAAAGCCAAACCATGCTCCCTTGAGCCTAACCTGGCAAGTAAAGATGGATGGCTAAGAAACACAATGATGAGAATTAGAGAAAACAGATGATTCTTGGGTAAGTGGGTAATGATTTTTGGGAGAACCAGTCTGGACTCCCTTCCATGATTAGGCCAAAGAGACCAAATGTGGCACTCAAGTCTGAGTGGAATTGTGACTATGGAGGAGCAAAAGCTTCAAAAGCCAACAGAATGGACAAAAACATGCAGATGGAAAATGTGGGAAAAATGCCAGGTCAGTTTGATGCACAAAACAATAAAGGTGGTGAGATGTTGGTTATTTATTGATATTCAAAAGGACTTAGGTATGCTTGTGCAATCAATGAAAACCAGCATGCATTTGGGAAGAAATAAGACAACAGCCTTTTTCATAGAGGATTTGATTATAAAGTTTAGCAAATCTTTGGAAATCGTGAACTAAAAAGGTATTAGAGGCAGAGTTCCTTCAAAAATAGATTTTTTTGTATCTCGTTGATGAATAGGGCAATAGTATTTGAGCAATGATCTTGCTGAATTGTATTGCAGGTCAAAATTACCAGATGGCCACCAATTCCTCCCATCTCTTGTTATAATGACCCAAAGCATTTGGTTATCCAGAAGACAGAATTTACCTTTGTAAAAAAGCACCACAATTTTCTGAAAGGCTTTGATGAACTGAATGTTGTCATAACAATATTCCTGAATCTTCAGCAGTAAAGTGAGCTCTGATTGACCTTGGGTGGTGAAAGCAGCGAGGAGAGGGCTGTATTGCTGAAAACAAAGATTAAATTATGCAATTACAGGACAGCTTTGTGCACCAAAGGCAAATACCAAAGCCTTTCTCCATTCAGATCTGTGCTAATTGTCAGAGCAATACAAATCAGGAAAAGGAAATTATTTTTTTTCCAAACAGTAACTAGGGCTTGATGCTTCAGCTGACAGACAGGAATGAATGGGTCTTGTTCAGTGCTTGGTCCTCAGCTATTCATAATCTTTTTATGAAGGGACTAAATAGAGTTTGAAGTTACTAACAATATTATGCCAGGCACGTTTTATGAATTGTAGAAGATGCAAGATTTTTCAAAGCAACTTAAATTGAACAAGTGGCCAAAAACAGATACAGCATTTGGATAAACAAAGTTATTCACTTCAGAATAAAAAGGGCAGCACATTCAAAATGTCAGATTGGGAAGCGCTTCTGAAAAAGACAAGTCGACTTGTACAACACAATGCAAACGAGGGAGTAGCAGTTATGGCACATTGCCCTCCACAGCAATAAATTAATGCTAAAATTACAAATGCTATGTAATTGTAGCAAGAATATTATGCAGTATCGTGTGTCCTTACCCAAGAATGTTCTTGCCATCGGAGAATACAAAGGCAGACTGATTCAAAGCAAATACAAACCCAATTGGTATTCAATTTCATTTAAAAGAACAAGAGACTATCTAATGGAGTCTAATAAAATTGACAGGGCTAGGAAATATTGGGAGGATGTTTCATATAGCTTGGGTGTTCAGAAAGGGACTAGACGGGAGGAAAAGATAGAGGGCATGCAGTCTCAGAGGAAGACATTTAGGAGCTAGCCAAACTTAAAAACTTCAGCACTCATATGAAATCTTAACCATGGCAAAGGGGTTAAGTGCCACAAGACTTGCACCACCAGGTTCAGGAACAGCAGCTCCATCAAATTCCTCAATGACAAACTCAATCAGAAATTCATTTAAGGACTCTGACCGGCCCAAGATGGCGGCAGCAGCGCAAGCGTCTCACAGCAGCTCCTCTGGACGAGTGCACGTTATATGTTGAGAGTCATGCACACTCAACAGGAGGATTGGACAATTCGAGCATTGAGGAGCCTCTAGAATTCAACAACAGCCTTGCTCTTCAATTAGCCTACCGCTCTCCAGTCCTTGGTGGAGAGTAGCGTCGGCGGCTGATGGAATGGATGTGGTGCAAGTTGTGGCTAGCGGAGTTCAGGAAGTGGCGGCAGAATATCCAGTTTTGGAGTTCAGAGGGGTGGGAGTCAGGACTTCCATGCAGGCTCTCTCAGAGAGCTGCAGCAGTGAGGACTAGAGAACATCATTGAGTGCAATGGAGAGGTTGGCCAGGTGGACAACGGGACTACAATTGCAGCAGGCACTTTGGAGAGAGGCGTTGGAGGGAGTCAGCAGCAGCAGCGGTGCCAGTCATGGACATAGTGTGGGGTTTCCCTCGTCTGGGCATTTGAACAAGAAGCATACAGTGAATTCAAGAGGGGACTTTACCTATGATAAATGAGAAATTAGGTCAAGCACTGTCAGGATGTCAAACTTACCTTTAAGTGCTTAATGGCTTGTTCTGTTAGCAGTTCCTCTTTCTTGTTCCATTCCACTGCACCCATCACACAGTTCCAGACAATACTGATCATTGTCTGTTCAGAGATGCTGTTTTTTTTCATTTCTTCTTTGGCATACGTGATAATCTTAAATTCATAAATATCATGATTTTCTTTAATTCCTACAGTTTTACATCAGATTTTTCACACACACAGACACCGCCAGAATAAAACATTTTTAAATGCACAAGCCTCATAGTAATAAAGGGCCATGATGTGCAGTTCCTTTCCAGTCATTAAATTCTTCGCATGCAAGTCCATTTATGAAGTCTCAAAATTAGCAAACTTAAGTCACTTCAAATAGGAAACTGCATTAAATTTATCAATCAAATCTCTGAACTTTTTTTTTTAAATATGCAAAGCTTTCCCTTAAACTTGTTTTGAGTTTAACAAAAACTTGCCTCTTTCAGGGGATCACCACGGGCCATTTGATCTTGGAGCTCCTTTTGAAGCTCTTTCCGTGCACCAAGAGATTGCTGATTACGGACAAAATCTGCAAGTTCCTTTAAACTGGCATCTGTGAAGTACTTAACAAAGTGATCATAACTTTGTTTGTTAGGTGGGAATAGTTCCTGCAACAACAACAAAGCAGCAATTGGAAAGTTTACAACACCAATAAGTCTTTACAAAGTATTTTGGCTGGAAACAAGTTGTATATGCAATTTTTACAATTTTGTATCAATTCGTGCACATCTAAAGGAAAACTTGACTGAGCAATCAATACTATGGAAAAGAAATTTGAAAAACCCAAAAGCTGTACAGAAAGTTGCATTTTATAGCAACAGATTATCCCTATGATGTACAAGACAATCATTACCCAAACAGATTCAGAAGTGTATAGCAAAAAACAAACTGCTCAGACCAAGATGCCAGATTTTGCTAGTCCATTTGCCCCGATTATTTCCTTCTCCCATGAAACCCTTCTAATCCATACACCAGTCCAAATGCCTTCAATATTAAAATTATAATTGGCTCGACCACTTCCTTTGGCAGCTTGTTTGTAAAGGGTGCATCTTGTGTATCTGTGCAGCTACACCAATAACTTCAGTGCATTGGAACATTGTTATTGTGTATTGACAAACTCATCTCTGCATTGCCACTTTTAGTGAAATGCATATTTGAACCTCATGTTCTCAGGGCCCATCCATTATGTGCAATCTATCCTGAGGTAAATTCCTCAAATGCAAGACTGTACACTTGCCAGTTGCATTCCAACTACCATCCCTTGTTCACTGATTATCCAGCTGAAAAACAATTGTGACAGATATCATTTTATAATACATATAAATGTTTTTGGAGGAGATAGATTGTGGGGGTTAGTGTAGGTCACAAACAAACTTCACAAAACAGATCTCATGGGGGTGTGTGGCAAGATGGCGTAGAGTCTAGACGTGTAATCTCGACCTCTCTGGCCAGACTTTTAAGAATTCTTTGTTTGGCTTGGGAGGGAGAGATTTGTTCCATTAGTCATCAGCCACTGATGGGTGATCCACACCCAAGTTTGGTTTAGGGATTACTACCTTTTGGTATTTTGGGGGGGGGGGGGGGTGGGGGTTTTAAACTTTATCCTTTTTTTTTCCATTTTTATTTTATTTAGGCTTTAATTTGTGGTTTCTTTTTATCCTATTGGAGGGCCTATTTACATTATTTTGAGTTTTTATATATAGATATTATTAGTTTTTAGTAATATTAGTAGATATGTCAAAGTTGAGGTTTGCTACTTTTAATGTTTGAGGTTTAAACACACTGATTAAGCGTAAACGCATTTTGGTGTATATTAAGAAAATTAAAATTGATGTCGCTTTTTTTACAAGAAACACGTTTGAATGTCAAGGAAAGTATGAAATTGAAGAGGGATTGGGTAGGGCATGTATATTCTTCTTTGCTAAAGGTGTAGCAATTTTGATACATAAGAATTTATCTTTTGAATTACAATCAATGGAGGAAAAGGCAGGATGTATTCTTAAATTAAATTGTAAGATTTTTAATGAATTGTGGACTTTACTTAATATTTATGCCCCAAATGAAGATGATGAAACATTTATCTCTGATGCATTTTTATATCTGGGTCAGGCTAATGAGAATGTTTTAGTTGGTGGTGATTTTAATTGTGTTTTGGAACCTTTATTAGATAAGTCCCCGAAGAAAGTTAAGAAATCTAAAATGGCAGTTCAGGTTCAAGCGCTGATGAAAGATCTCAATTTAGTGGATATTTGGAGACGTCTTAATCCAACAGAGAAGGATTTCTCCTTTTATTCAGCTAGACATGAATAGTTTTCAAGGATTGATTTTTTTTAGTATCGGCACATTTACAGGGGAAAATACAACAAGCAGAATATAAAAGCTGGGTGATTTCGGATCATTCTTTGTTATACTTTACATATATAACTTCTGAGAAAATTCAAATGGCCTATCGTTGGAGGTTTAATACGTTATTAAAAAATACGGAATTTATTGATTTTTTGAAAAAACTAATTTCTTTTTGAAAGAAAATTCTAATTCTGTTCATAGTAAATTTGTAGTATGGGATGCTATGAAAGGTTATTTGAGAGGACGAATAATTAGTTATACTTCTAAAATAAAAAAGAATCGATTAAATCAGAGAAACGGATTAGTGAGTTAGAAAAGGTGTTTCAGAGAGACGCTACAGAAGATCAGAAAATAGAATTGTCTAGGTTGAAACTGGAATACAATACTTTGCAATCTTATCAATTTGAGTGTATGATTAACAGGACTAAACAACGATATTATGAATGGGGAGAGAAAGCACATAAGGTATGGCATGGCAATTAAAGAAGGAACAGGTTTCGAGGACTATTAATGCTGTTAGACGGAATTCATTTATTACGTATAAACCTCGTGAGATTAATGATGAATTTTGTTCATTTTATAAAAAGTTATATACATCTGATGGAAAACAAGAAAATGGATCGATTGATTTAAAAAAAAAAAAAAATCACATTTGAACTTACCGACATTAGAGGATGTAGATATACAGGAGTTGGAAGCACCATTTACTGACTCAGAAATTAAAATGGCTATGATGGAAATGCTGAACGGTAAATCGCCTGGTGATGATGGATTTTCGGTTGAATTTTATAAAATTTTTTACAATGATCTCTTTACAG
The DNA here is from genome assembly GCF_036971445.1 of Narcine bancroftii. Lineage (NCBI taxonomy): Eukaryota > Metazoa > Chordata > Chondrichthyes > Torpediniformes > Narcinidae > Narcine > Narcine bancroftii. The sequence continues at coordinate 233,134,018 of NC_091472.1, forward strand.
TGTTTGGAGATGTATTACGTCAGGTTGGAGAACATTACGAATTGCCTGAGTCTTATTCTAGTGCTTTAATTACAGTAATTCCAAAGAAAGATAGAGATCCTTTGAAAGTATCTTTGTATCAACCGATTTCGTTGTTGAATGTAGATTATAAAATTATAGCCAATCTATTCGCTAAAATTTTAGCTAAGTTTTTACCTAAGCTGATTCATATGGATCAAACAGGTTTCATAAAGAATAGATATGCCTCGGATAATATTTTACGTGTGATTAGTTTGATTAATAGATTTCGACAATTTTTAGACCATCCGATGGTGATATCTTTAGATGCCGAAAAAGCGCTTGATAGAGTTGAGTGGAATTTTCTGTTTAAAGTTTTGGAGAAATTTAAGTTTGGTCCTTTTTTTATTGGTTGGATTAAGGCTTTATATAGTAAACCGGTAGCTAAAGTACTGATGAATGGTTTGATTTCGGAACCGTTTAAACTGACCCGATCTACTCGTCAAGGTTGTCCTTTATCACCAGCTTTATTTGCGTTAGTGATCGAACCTTTGGCACAGTTGATAAGACAGAATACACAGATACAGGGTATGAAAGTTTTAGATGAAGAATATAAAATTAATTTATTTGCTGATGATGTATTGGTGTACCTAACAAATCCAGCTCAATCACTTTTGCATTTGAAGGAGTGTTTGATGCAATATGGACGTCTTTCTGGATATAAAGTTAATTGGGGAAAAAAGCAAAATATTACCGGTGAGTGAAGGAGATTATTCAGCTTATAAAAACATTCTTAATTTGAAATGGACAGATCGAATTAAGTATTTGGGTATAATCATGGATGTTAATTATCAATCTTTATATAAATTAAATTATGTTCCTTAAATACACCCAAGGACTAGACCTCGACAACCACAATAAATTCCACATATTTACCACCCTCTAAACAGACACCCTTCAATCCTGAAGTTGTGCTGGACTCCCACTATGGGAAACTACCCTGTCTATGCCTTCCATCATTTAAAATGTTTCAATAAGACGCCCCTCTCATTCTCCCAAATTCTAATTCATATAGGCCAAGAGCTGTCAAACAATCCTCATAATCCTTTCATTCCTAGAATCATCCCTTGTGAACTTCTGAACCCTCTCCAACATCAGGTCACCCTTTCTTAAATGAAGAGCCCAAAAACTGTTCAAGACTCAATGAGGTTTCACCAATGTCTTATAAAGTATCAATCTTTGTAAAGTTTTCTAAAGAGTTTAAAAATGTCACTCAAGGAATTTCTCATATTTTTAAGTGTCAGAATAGAGTGAAAGAAGTTCTAAATCAAGGGAGACATCTCGTTGAAAATGCAAGAATTTACTGAAAGCAACCAAGAAAAATAACAAATGCTGACTGACAATACTGATCATTCATCTGCATTTCAAATTTAATGGACAATATAGAAAATCATTAAATCTCTATTAATATACACTCTTATTGGAAAACCTTTTAATTGCAATTTCAAACATTTTCAGCTTGCATAGTTTGAACAATCTAAGTCTGTAAAAGGAAGCCTTGAATTTCGAAGAACAGTAACTGAAATAGAGCCAAACTGGAAGTCATGTCTGATCAGCTGAGTATTTCCTGCACTTATTGCAGGTTGCCAGTGCTTGCAGTAATTTGCTCTTTTAATTCTAATAGAAATGATTCAGAACATCTTTCTTAAAACTCACCAGCAATCTATTGTCCATGTTAACCTTTCGAAGACTCCCAGCAACAGCATTGATGTCCTTCTCAGATATCCAAGATTTGAATAGTTTCACAGCAAATGCCGCTGAAACACCTGTAACAAAAACAGAATGCAAGATGTACAACCAAAGATAGAAATGCCCACCAGATTGATACATCCTCTTTAGGACACTAGTTACTTCCACCAAACATTCAGCTCATTATAAGCAAGTTACTTACTGCAAATTTCTCCTCAACCCAAGTCTCTCATAATTACAATATACCAGCAGCTACCACAAGTTTTGCATCACTCTAGTCTGTATTATAATTCAGACTCAAATTTTGAAACAAATACAAAACGGAATACTTGACACAGCTCCAGTTAAAAAATGTTCCAACATCAACCAATGAACCAGTTAGCAAAAAAATTACAAGTGCATAACAAATTAACTACTGCAGAGAACATGAATGCTTTAGGCCTACTAAATACAATAAACCCTTATTTCACTGTCAAGTTGCAACAATATTTAAAGATCTGTGTTCCTCAAAACCTGGAGGCCCACGTGGCTGCAACTTAGCTGCCAAGGCCTTAAAAACTGGGATTTCCTCAAACTGGAGGGAAAATGCACTTGAAAATTCTGCAGCACTGTATTATTATTATTATTATTATTCAGCAACAAATCTGGTACCTGATTTCCAAGTATTTCACAGAAATCAGGTGTTTTGAGCAAGAAAAAAAATTAAGAGTACAACTAAAGTTATAATTTACCTTCTTTAACCAAATTCTCATTGAAGAGACTGCTCAAAATAGAGGATGATAATGTTCCATTGCCCAACAAGATCCCAGTCAGCATTGCTAGCTTGGTTCGTTCAGATTCTGTGAAACCTTTCAGAAATAATAGCAGCTGAAACAAGTCACAGTTATTTGTTAGTCCCGCTTGCATTCATGGAAAGAAATATCCAATACTGTAAACAAATTTAAAAGCTTTATTTGATCTGCACACAAAAGTTTATCTTAGCAGGTTCAGTTTTTAAGGATTACTTATTCTGCCTGTTGTGTCAAATGATATGCAAGTCAGAGACAGTGTATAGATTTTATTTATTTCCAATGGGAAAGGTCAGCTTTATTCAGATGCGAGCCAAAATAGTCATGGACATTTTATAATTATAAACCAATTTCCAAGGTTGAAAATGTAATTTAAAAGTAAACAACTCAACTTGAACATGAAGTCTTGTGGATAATCTCAAAAAATGTGTTTTATTTGGAATGGCTTGCAAAGTACAAGGAAATCCATGGTTCATGGAGAGGCATAGAGAGAAAAAATTAGCCACGTTCTTGAATTGTGGAGTAGAAACTGAACAATTACCAACAGCAAAAAAACATACACGAATCAACTCTGACCTTCTTTATCTCATCTTCAAATCCTCTCTCCAGGTATTTGTAACGCCTGATCAGCTTATTGAAAACCTGTTAGATGAAAGAAAACTTACTAAAAATCAAACAGAAAATGCTGGAAACATTTGCATACACATTAGGCAAAACTTTAGAAAGCCACAAAAGATGCCTGATTCCCAAGCAATGATCCAACATATAGTATTTTCCAGAGGAACATGAGCAATGCATTCTTTTGGTTAAGCACTCAAGCAGCCAAACTTAAAATTGCAAGCAAATAAGTATAAATTAATACATTCCATTTAAGTTCGACTAATCTTTTAAGAGTTTTTTTTAATTGGAATCCAAATAGTGTCTGTACATTATATTCCAATTTCAGGACTTCTTGCAACATTATCATAACATCAATATCACATTAATTTTACATATACCAAAGTCTTCAAATTGAATTAGAATCCACAAGCAGAAGCTATGAATCAAATAATTCTGTTCTCTAGGAAACTAATCTTACAGTTTATGTTATAGTTCCAAACATTAAGCCATTTTTGAATAGTGCAAGAATATTAGTTTTACTAC